>NC_092266.1:24038256-24068256 GCF_036320965.1 Panulirus ornatus | reverse complement strand
ACATGTTTGAGTTCTAATTTCTTCGCAACAGCTGGTTTCATATACGACATAAGTGAAATGAAGGCTATCTTCTTCAGCTTGAGACAAAGATCATCTTTACATCACTTTTGTCCCACCTGGAAACTGGGTGATGTTTTCCCATATGGTATCTGCAGCGGGTCGGGAATGGAAGCAATCTGTGTACACAATGGCATGAATGAAGCCTTTGATCTAAAGTGAGGGACGAGTCTGAGCTTATGTGAAGTGAAAGAGTTTAGAGAGAGCTTTTATGAGTGTGGAAGTGAATGTTTCTCTTTAACGTTTACACTCAGTGTGTGTGGTGGTGGTGGTGGTGGTGGTGGGGATGTGTGTGTGTGTGTGTGGGCCATGTTCGGAGGCTGTGTGGTAGGTACGTGACCCAACCAGTTACACCGAGAATGGAGTAGTGATAATAGATAAGATAGTACAGAACTGTACTTACTTCAATAAGATTGCTGTCGATAAATCTGTGCTTTTACGTTGAACAGGAGAATATTCCATTGAATTTTACTGTTCTTATTGTCTTTCCTTTTTTTTTCAATGTTTATTATTCAATTTGCTTCTCCGTCTGACTTACAACCACCGGCCCTGCTCTTGATTATACCCATCTCATTATGAATATAACTTAAAGCAACTCAGACAATAAATCCGTTTCACCTCACTTGCTTGAAGCGTGTTAGATCCCCTCCCAGACTAGGATCTGCTGCACGCGTGTAAAGTATTTGATTCTAATTTCACTGCACGGAATACCCTACTGACCACGATTTGATCAAAATGGGATGACGGACTTTTATCAACTTGAAACCTACAGCTAGAAACAGCCTGGGAGACCAGGCCCTCACTGGGGAACTTCAGTCGCAGACTGGGCTGTGGGAGGGTAGAACACAGACCCCCAACCCATCCGAAACCAGTGTAAGGCAAGGGATGACCTTGTGGTGGTGGAGCAGAGTGTTGTTAGAAGACGCCTGTGATTTCTTGCCTGAATGACCGTTTCTTTCGAGGGGAATGCGAACGGAAGTCATCGCTGAAGGTTGATAAAACGGAACTGTAGACGTTGTGCATGAGGAGATATTTGGTGGGTTAGAGAGTGAGGGTGAGGAGGGTGGGTTAGAGAGTGAGGGTGAGGAGGGTGGGTTAGAGAGTGAGGGTGAGGAGGGTGGGTTAGAGAGTGAGGGTGAGGAGGTTGGGTTAGAGGGTGAGGGTGAGGAGGTTGGGTTAGAGGGTGAGGGTGAGGAGGGTGGGTTAGAGAGTGAGGGTGAGGAGGGTGGGTTAGAGGGTGAGGGTGAGGAGGGTGGGTTAGAGAGTGAGGGTGAGGAGGGTGGGTTAGAGAGTGAGGGTGAGGAGGGTGGGTTAGAGAGTGAGGGTGAGGAGGGTGGGTTAGAGGGTGAGGGTGAGGAGGGTGGGTTAGAGGGTGAGGGTGAGGAGGTTGGGTTAGAGAGTGAGGGTGAGGAGGGTGGGGTTAGAGGGTGAGGGTGAGGAGGTTGGGTTAGAAAGTGAGGGTGAGGAGGTTGGGTTAGAGGGTGAGGGTGAGGAGGGTGGGTTAGAAAGTGAGGGTGAGGAGGGTGGGTTAGAAGGTGAGGGTGAAGAGGGTGGGTTAGAGAGTGAGGGTGAGGAGGTTGGGTTAGAGAGTGAGGGTGAGGAGGGTGGGTTAGAAAGTGAGGGTGAGGAGGTTGGGTTAGAGGGTGAGGGTGAGGAGGGTGGGTTAGAGAGTGAGGGTGAGGAGGGTGGGTTAGAAAGTGAGGGTGAGGAGGTTGGGTTAGAGGGTGAGGGTGAGGAGGTTGGGTTAGAGGGTGAGGGTGAGGAGCGCGGGGGTGATCAGGTGTGAGGCAGCCGAGTGGTTGTTTGGGGGACCGTTACTCCTGGCATTATTGCTCCTTCCCAGACCCCCAGAGATGCCAGGCTGAGCCCCACTAGTCTCTGGGGATCACCCCCACAACACACACACACACACACACATACACACACAGTGAGGAGTCGTTCTTGGTGCCGTAGTCGTCGGTGACGCTGAGGAGGGGGAGGTCGTTGTGGTTTCATGGTCAACGCAAGACTGTCGGTGGGGCACGGAACGAGTCTGTTGCCTACCTGGTGCTGTGAGAGTCGCGTGTGGTGATACGGTCACTGATAATACTGAGGTTTTCGGCGATAATGACGTCGTCCGAGATGCTGCAGAGGTCGTCAAGGTCGTTCTAGGGGGTCGTCAGCGCTGCTGGGGTTGACTGTAGTGGTGACGTTATGTATGGTGATGGGAGTCGTGGATGGAGGGCGAGTGGTCGTCTCACGTCTCGTCAACGACCGCGGTGATGCCATCCCGCATGGCGTAGTCGTGGACGTCGACGGCGTTGGGTAGTCGTTCTGCGGTGGTAGTTTGTGGTGGGTTGGTCGTGTGGTGGCGAGGCAGGAGGGGACGATGCCGTACTGCGGTTGGGTGAGGGAGAACTTCGGGCCCTCCTCCGCCGGTCTGGCCGCGGGAGGTCCACACTGTAGTGTAAGCTGCCGTAACAGCCTGAAATACCGGCCCATAGCCGTGCCAGCGGCCGGACTTACCCTCCCTTACCACCGCTTCCACGAGAGAGAGAGAGAGAGAGAGAGAGAGAGAGAGAGAGAGAGAGAGAGAGAGAGAGAGAGAGAGAGAGAGAGAGACGGACAGTCTGCGAAGAATCTCTGGAAGGTGGACACGCAAGAGACGACAAAGAAAGTGATATATATATATATATATATATATATATATATATATATATATATATATATATATATATATATATATATATATATATATATATATATATATAAAAGAAACATATAATAGGAACATAAAAAAAAGAGGAGAGAGGGAAAGAAACATAACAAAGGGAGAAGGAAAGAGAAGGAGGGAGAATTAGATAAACAAAGAAGGGTGAAAGAAAGACGATATAACGCAAACATGGGTAGAGGGCAGGAGATGATAGGGAGAACAGTAAGGGGGTGGTAACGCTCTCACTTCTCCCTCTGCTCCCCAGGACACCAAACTCCCCTCTCCCCTGCCACACACACACACACACACACATAGAGCACCACTGAAATGGAGAGCAATGCGAATCGCGCCTCTAATCTGACGGCAGAGCCTGTCAATCTGTCAGGGTTCCCTCCCACCACAAGCTGGGGACGGAGGATGCCGCGGTAACTTTTCCCTATATCAATCAGCATTCTGTTACACCGCTGGCCACACTCATCGATCTTACCCAACAATTAATCAAACTTGATTAAACGAGACATTCTTGGTCACCAAGCAGGAGGAGGAAGAGGAGGGAGGGAAGGAGGCAGCAAGGAGCGGCGCTGCTGCTTAACGTGGCCACAGGGGTGGTTTTTGAGGAATTCTCCTCACCGAGTGAAATGTGCCTCGAGACTTTGAATCCAGTGGACTGCCGGCTGAGGGCTGAGAATGCGTCGACTGGCTGACAATTAGGCACTACTTCCCTCCTCCTCCTCCTCCTCCTCCTCCTCCTCCCACCACCGGCACTCCGGGCCGTTGTTTGATGACAGACTGTCGAAAATGTCTCGCCTCTCGCGCTGGGCTATTTCTGACGACCGCTTTTCGACCCGAGACCGACCTTATATATTATATGTTATCTGTCTATTATGTGGGATTATGTAAAGCTGGACTGCATGTGTCACACACACACAGGCCGATATTTCCACCTCTCCCTCCCTTTGATTTGCGGAGTGTCAGTTTGACAAACGGCCACTGCCACAATTGCAACAATTCTGAGTTGGGAAACTCTCGCCGCTCTGTGAGTGAGAGAGATTGTGGTAAAACTGGTGATCTGGATCCTACCTGAGTATAATTAGCATACGCCACTGGTCAGGAGAATGCTCTCTCTCTCTCTCCCTCTCTCTCCTCTCTCTCTCTCTCTCTCTCTCTCTCTCTCTCTCTCTCTCTAGACAAAAAGATGTACTTACGCATGCAAGTACGCATACATACATACATATTTACTTATATACATACATATTACTTACACACACACACACACACACACACACATACACTCATTCGCCGTTTCCCGCGTAGCGAGGAAGCGCCATAAACAGATGAACGGTCTCATTTGCTCACAGTCATTCTCTAGCTGTTATACGCGATGGTTCGGAACCAGAGCCCACCCTATATCCAAAACCCGGTTCCCCACAGACTTTCAACCGCAATTCACCCTAACCGCTTCCTTTGCCCTGGTTTAGCCCACATACCCCTTAATGCACTCCAGGACCTTAGCCCCGTCACCCGTCGTATGGCCCACTTTAGCTGCAGCGGTTTCCTTCGCTTGTCACGTCCTATACCAAGTACCTATAACCCAATACTTTCTCCCAGGTCTTCTCCAATCACACTCACGCTTTAACTAACATGATCTCTCTCTCTCTCTCTCTCTCTCTCTCTCTCTCTCTCTCTCTCTCTCTCTCTCTCTCTCTCTCTCTCTCTCTCTCCTCTGGTAATCTTAACTGCTCAGCTATTATTCACATTACCTCTGAAGTTTCTCCTCACATACTCTCTCCCAAGGTGAGACACCAGCTTCTCCAATTCCTCACTCGAGTCCGCCAACAGCTAATAGCACTCCACTCATCTCTCCTACCCCAGCGTTACTTTCCTTCTTGCCACACCATTCATAACCGGATTAAACAGCCATGGTAACATCGCATAACCTGTCGAAGACCTACCTTAACCTGAGACGGTCCATGTGCTTGCTGTTCATGTGTTACATCAGCTTTGAAATGAAATTAACGTCTAAAAAAAAAAAATTCATCCCCAACATTCATATACATATAAAAAAAGCTATATAATTCCCAAGCTTCTGATGTTGCCTGGACGAACTACACGTTATGCTAAGCATTAAAAAAAAAAAAAAAACCAGAGACGCGAAAATAAAGCAGGACCAAATTGGACAATGCTATCAAGGCCGTGGTGTGAGGCGTTAACTCAGCACTTTTTTTTTTTTTTTTTTGTATTCCCAAAGTTTTTAAATATTCATGAACTTTAGGATGTGTTTTATCTGGTCGAGGCAAAAGATGGAAAGAGGGGCGGAGGCAGGTAGCCAGCCAACTGTGTGTGTGTGTGTGTGTGTGTGTGTGTGTGTGTGTGTGGGAGGAGATGGGTCTTGTAGGGGAGGAGAGGACCTGTGTAGATGAAGGGGTGTGGGAGGATACTGGGGCAAGTAATGGAAAGGGTAGACGAAAGGAAAGTCTGGGCTCTTAGCTTAGGGGTGGGTGGTGGGGAAGAGAGATGAAGGGAAAGGAAGGGAAGGGAAGAGAGTCTTGGGATGCATGTAAAAGGATGGAAGGTCCTTCGGCAGGTGGGTAAGCTGTCTGTTCTGATCTAATGGTGTTGAGGGTGAGGCTAAGAGAAGGTGTATATGGGAAGCGTAGCTGAGGGGCAGGTTGTCGTGGGTCTTCGAAGGGGTAATGGAGGAACACTTGAGTCTCAGTGAGACTCAGCAAGCAGGCTTAAGGTAGCACAGGGGAAGAACAGGGTTGATGGGTAGGTGAAGGAAGGACTACGTTCAAGGCGAAGTGGTTCACGTAAGTGAAGTGGAAGGAAGGGGAAAACGTGGATGAGGTAATGTGTGAAGTGGAGGAACGGGGAAAACGTAAGGATGAGATAATGAGGGAGGGGAAAACGAGGAGGAAAGTTAACATGGGATAAGTTAAGAGATAACTAAACCACTTGTAAACGCCCTCCCGCCTCTCGAGGACGAGATAAAATCTTTTTCGGCCACTTCGCTGACTGCTCATCGCTTAATCGGCCGTGCTTGCCTCTCTCCCTCCCCTTTGAAACACAGGCTAACTCCCTAAACTAATATTAGTCTTCTATCTCTTCCTCGTACCCTCCCTACATAACAAATAGGTTCATTAGCAGGTGAGTCGTTCCTTGCGTACGAATACACACACACACACACACACACACACACAACATCAATGTTTAACATCATCAATAACTTTTCATTATTGATTAGATCCAAACAATAGATAATAAAAGAAAAATTATTATGGCGGGAAGAGTGTAGAACAACAGCATTTACATGCCGGTGTTTGGTTACAGACCGAGGATCGACTGATATGCTTTGAGAATGACGGGAAAAACGCGAGTCTGGATGAGCAGAAGACAAGAAGAGTTCTCTGCTATGGCAGCCATGTCTCTTGGATGCATGAAGCATTTCACGAATGTCCTTCGGTGTCCAATGTTCACTGAACTACTACAGTCATTGATGAACACAGAGCGATAATAGTAGGAAGACATTAAAAGAGATGAATCCTCACTATCTCTTATCTGTGTGGCCCTTTTTGGTCAGACAACCGCAGAGAAAATCTTATCGTCTTCCTGAAAATCCTCTTGGTTCCTTCAGAAATATAAGGCTCGTTATTAATTTCGAGAAATATGAGCCTCATTATTAATTTCTGTTCGTCTTGGTAACGTGAGCTTCTTTCTGTCTCCTCTCTCTCGTGGATGTTCTGGAGCATTGTTGGAGGGAGGGAGGGAGGGAGGCTTGTGGTGGAGAAGCCACGGGCGTGTAAAGAGGCGGCAAGAGCTGGCGCCCAAACCCCTCGTAACATACCAATCACGTCCAAACTCCCTCATAAATCTGGCACATCCACTGGCGAGGTCTGCACTTTGAATTCATTCTTTGCTCGGGGTATGAATTGCTTTTTGATAAGGCCGTCTTCTGTTCCGGAGTCATTCCTGGAGGTGTTCGGGCCATTGCTTTCCAGTTACAGCAGGAGCTTTGGCACTTCATCTTGTTCTGGGATGGTAAAGGGACGCTTTCTCTCACGAATGCGTGCAGATAGATGTTCACACTGCCTCCACACGTACCAACAACCTGTGTGTTGGTGTTTCTGCCTTACGTTCTAGTTCCATCGTTCGTGTGCGTGTATGTGTGTGTTTAAGTAGGAGAAGAATGCTGACTGTGTCTCATGTGTAGACCGATGATGACCAAGTTACCTTAAAAGTCACGTCAGACGACAATGCTGGAAACATACGTGGTCTCCTGGATTTATCATATGTTAGGCCTTAAAGCCTCGTACAGAGCGTGAATGTAAAGTTCAGCAAGTGGTAATAACAGATCCTCGTCTGGTGAAGACAGTGGATAGAACAAATATCAAAATAAAACCAGGGATATCAGGGCGTGTCAGAGGATAAGCCGACATAATGAATGACACAAAAAAAACAAACACAGTAGTGAGGTTGCAAAGCAAGCGGCGGACCTGAGATGGTGAGCGAGGGACTGTTTAACATGAGTGATGTGATGTAAGCAAAGAGACACTGTAAAAAAATTGGGCTACATTTAATCCCTTGAGTACAACGGTACGACCCTTGAGTACGACGGTACGACTTCTAGAGTATACGACGGTACGACCCTTGAGTATACGACGGTATGCCCTTGAGTATACAACGATACGACCCTTGAGTATACTACGATACGACCCTTGAGTATACGACGGTATGACCCTTGAGCTACGACGGTACGACTCCTTGAGTATACGACGATACGACTCCTTGAGTATACGACGGTACGACCCTTGAGTACGACGGTACGACTCCTTGAGTATACGACGGTGCGACCCTTGAGTATGACGGTACGACCCTTGAGCATACGACGGTATGACCCTTGGAGTATACGACGGTACGAACCTTGAGTATACGACGGTACGACCCTTGAGTTTGCCGGTACGACTCCTGGGGTGTGATGGCTTGGCCTTTTGGCCTGGCCTCTCCACGGTAAGGTTAAATAAAGGCCAGGCCATCCTACCGAAGGGTCGTATCATCGTCGTGCTCAAAGTACTTAGGTCGTACCGTCGTGATCGAGAAATAGAAAAAATAAAAAAATAAGCGTTGATTGACAATTAGAGTAGATATTAAGAGTCCCACAGGTTATACACCACTAACTACTGATTAACCCAATGCGCAGCCTATAACCTTACCAGACATGACGTCATATATCTTACGTGGAGACCTGTAACTTTAAAAAATAACACACACACACACACACACACACACACACACAAGTCCGTCCCTATGACGCGTACTCAGTCCCCTCTGATGTCATCTCTCCTCCTCACCACCACTACACCTGCAGGGTCTTACACAAGACTGCAAGGACAACCTCTGGGCGCAGTCCACTACGAAGAGAACGACATCAGAGCCGTAGGAACCTGTCGTGTACACACACACACACACACACACACACACACACACACACACCTCACAGAAATGGAATACAGTGACGAAAAGTAACCACAAGGCAGAGGACACCGATTGTCCGTTAAGACTAGATAGATAGAGAGGAGTCACTGCCATCAAGAGGAAAATGGAGGTGATTGTATAATGAGACTGGGGAGAAAAACAAAAGCGAAACAAAACCCGCAGCTGAGGATAAATGAAGGATGGGTAGAGAAATGTAATTCATCATGCAGTCGGAAGATAAAGAAATGGGTACAGTGAGACCAGCAGCACCAAAGGAAAGTGAATGACTAAGGAAGGAACGGGTAGGGAATGGAATGGAATGGGTGGGTCTGTATCATCTACCCGTGCGATATAAGACGAGGAATATTTATATCAAATAATACGAAATGACGTAGGTCATACGAATGACGTAGGTCATACGAATGACGTAGGTCGTTTAATCATATCATATCCCCTGCGATGGGAACGGAAATAATCTAGAGAGAGAGAGCTCGTTAAAGAGACGCAATGGGTAACACAGTGGCCCGAAAAAGGGTATGATAAGCCCGAAGACTTGTTTCCCCGCGAGGTTAAAAGCTTGGGATTGCGCGCCCCCGACGAACGCACGGACGGACGGACGGACGGACGGACGCTGTGATAAACGTACACGTCATGAAGATTGTGGGGCCATCTGGTGGATGGATATATGGTGACCCGTGACCTAAGATTAGGTCATACGTGAACGAGGACAGAAGATAGTTGTAATGGGTGTTCTTGATTTCTATACGCGTCAAGGCGGGCCTCGCTACCTTAGAGGGTGTGTGTGTGTGTGTGTGTGTGTGTGTGTGTGTGTGTGTGTGTGTGTGTGTGTGTGTGTATTTCCTGCGGTACACGGCGGTAGGACGAATCGCCCGGTAATCTATTCATCTGCCACAGCGGTCGTATTCAAGGCCATATGCTCACCTGCGGTCGTCGCGCTATCACGAATTCAACGCTGTAAATTCTGGAATATTAATAAATTCCTATCAAAGGTTCATTACCCGGCCGTTAGGCCTTAATTAGTTATGACATTTATTATGTATTTTCATGGCGACTGCACGTACTTATGTAATTAGCTTCGTAATACACAATTTATGGGTTGGTATTAGCCGCGGCTTAATTCTCCTGTGGGGGGGGGGAACAGCCGAAGTATACCGTTAACGGCACCGAAGTATACCGTTAACAGCACCGAAGTATACCGTTAACGTCACCGAAGTATACCGTTAACGGCACCGAAGTATACCGTTAGCGTCACCGAAGCATACCGTTAACGTCACCGAAGTATACCGTTAACGGCATCGAAGCATACCGTTAACGGCATCGAAGTATACCGTTAACGACACCGAAGTATACCGTTAACGGCACCGAAGTATACCGTTAACGGCACCGAAGTATACCGTTAACGGCACCGAAGTATACCGTTAACGGCACCGACGTATACCGTTAACGGCACCCGAAGTATACCGTTAACGGCACCGAAGTATACCGTTAACGGCACCGAAGTATACCGTTATAACGGCGCCGAGGTATACCGTTAACGTCACCGAAGTATACCGTTAACGGCACCGAAGTATACCGTTAACGGCACCGAAGTATACCGTTAACGGCACCGAAGTATACCGTTATAACGGCGCCGAGGTATACCGTTAACGTCACCGAAGTATACCGTTAACGGCACCGAAGTATACCGTTAACGGCACCGAAGTATACCGTTAACGGCCCCGAAGTATACCGTTAACGGCATCGAAGTATACTGTTAACGGCACCGAAGTATACCGTTAACGGCACCGAAGTATACCGTTAACGGCACCGAAGTATACCGTTAACGGCACCGAAGTATACCGTTAACGGCATCGAAGTATACCGTTAACGGCACCGAAGTATACCGTTAACGGCACCGAAGTATACCGTTAACGGCATCGAAGTATACCGTTAACGGCACCGAAGTATACCGTTAACGGCATCGAAGTATACCGTTAACGACACCGAAGTATACCGTTAACGGCATCGAAGTATACCGTTAACGGCATCGAAGTATACCGTTAACGGCACCGAAGTATACCGTTAACGGCATCGAAGTATACCGTTAAGGGCAACCAAACTACTGCGACAAATGACAACGCGCCGATAATACTGCGCACCTCGCTGAGCGTTGACCCGGCCTCGTCGTGTGATATTCATGAATATTTGGAACTTAAACCTCGCTGAGCGTTGACCTGGCCGCGTCGTTTGATATTCATGAATATTTGGAACTTAAAAAAATTTAGGGGACGTATATGGTAGTTCTTAACGGTAAACAGTACCTAAGGGAGACAGAGTTTACAGTAGACAGTGATTAGAGTAGATGGTGCTTGCGGTAGACAGTGCTATAGGGAGACAAGAGCTTAAGGTAGACAGTGCTTAGAGTAGATGGTGTCTGGGGTAGACAGTGCTAATGAGAAACAGTGCTTACGGTAGACAGTGGTTACGGTAGACGGTGACCATGGTATACAGTGCCTTCGGTAGACAGCGTCTATGGTAGACAGTGCATAGGGTAAACAATGCCTAACGAATAGAGTCGAACTCCCTTTCCATAGATTACCAGAGCGCAGCACAGCCACTGAGTTAAAAGCCCACACGCCGAGGAGAGAGTCTATATCCACTGCGCAAAAGAATTCGGTCAATAAATCTTCAAAACTAATAGAATATAACGAGAGAGAGGATAAGTTCTGAGAACCGGTCGCGTACATTTTTCACAAATGAACTCAAAGAAAACGACAAAATGAACGCATTCTTTCACAATAAAAATCGAAGAGAGAATCTCTCTTTTTAAGGAATATTCATTTTCAATGAACTTGAAAAATATTCTTTTCGTTATAAACATTTAAAAAAGGTATCATTCACACTAAGATCTACAGGGAAATATCATTTCACAATAAATAGTTGAAAGGAAATATTATTTTACACTAAACATTAAAAACAAATATTTTTCTCAAAAAATGATAAGAAATATCCTTCCACACTAAACATGAATAAATATTTTTTCTCAATAAATAGTAAAAAGAAATATCTTACAAAAACCTTGAAGAAAATTCCTTCACAATAAAATAAAGAAATATATATATACTTTGAAAAAATAGAAAAATCTAATCACAATAAGCATGAAAATAATATATCTTTCTAGAAAAAAAAAAAATAAACTAAAAATATAACAGATCACTTTACAATAAACATAAAAAAAAAATCTTGAACAATAAATATAAAAAAGATGTAGTCCTTCACACTGAACAGGAAATATAAATATCCTTTCACAAAAACATAAAACAATCCCTTTACAACGAACACAAAAAATTATCCTTTCACAAAAACATCAAAAAAATATACATATCCCTTGACAATAACCATAAAAAAGAATTATCCATTAACAAAAAAATCCCTTTCAAATAAACACAAAAATAATTATCCTTCTGACCAAAAAACACTAAAAAGAAATCCCTTTACCAGGAACATACAACAAAAATCTCCTCACCCAATAAACATTACGAAAATTGCATAAAGATGACAAGAATACACACACACACACACCAGTCAGGCGTAGCGCTGTGTCCCGCTTCTCGCATACCTGCACAATTCTTCCCCCTCCCTCTGCTTTTCCAAGGTGAAATTACCGAGCCATTAACTGTATACTTTGATGATGACGGCGGAGGATATGAGATATTCACGAGCGTTAGTTTATTTCTAACTTGGTATGCTTTGGGGGGAGGGAGGGGAAAAGAATAAAATAGTTTTACCTAAAACATGAAAAAGAATGTAATTACGTCGAGAAATGCGTACCACACAGAGCTGGCTGGGTAATGACCAAATGAGTCTAGCGCACCAGTCATAAACATTATAACGTAATGTATTTACTATATATATATATATATATATATATATATATATATATATATATATATATATATATATATATATATATATATATATAAACTGCCGCTTTTCCCGTTAGCGAGGCAGCGTCAGAAACAGGAGAAAAAGTCATTACTCGCTAGTATACACTCTAACTGTCCTGTTTAATTCACCGATATATACTCTTGTGTGTGTATCTATCTATCTATCTACCTATATATATATATATATATATATATATATATATATATATATATATATATATATATATATACACACACACACACACGCACACCTGTATTTGTATCATTCATTTACGTATACTTTTCCTTCCTTCCGCTGCATCACCAACAGTTAAGAGATGCATCAGTGAAATGCAACAGAGACTCATGTGGGATGTGCACGCAAGACCTTTTTCTTCCCTGTCAGCCACGGTTACTCCTTATGGAGATGAACAAGACGTGCGGGATGACCCCCACCCACCCGTCTCCGTGATCCTACGCAATATCTTAACGCCTTGAAAACAGCGGGACGAAAAATTTTACGATCCGCAAATTTAAAATTTTCTTTTAAATAGTTATCATTTTTCGGTGAGAGTTCATAAATTTGCATGTCCCATGCTCTTTTTTTTTTTTTATTAAAGATTTTTAAAATCGCGTTTATTTTTTTTTCTTTTCATTTTTTTGTACCTGATGCGTACCAACATAGGAAGAAGAATGGACGTGATTGAAGACATATTGCAACACGTCGGGTGTTAGCGATTTTCTGGTAAGTGGATGGCAGAGCAGCCTGGCTATGACAGGACTTATAATGGATCCTGTCCTAAACCCTAATGACCCAGCCAACCTGTTTCTGAAGATGTTTTGTATGCATGACCTAAACCCTAACTACCCAGCCGTCAACCTGTTCCCGAAGAGGTTTTGTATGCAGCCCAGTCTTTCTACGTACCTTAAATGCTTTATTAAGTAGCCAAACAGTTCATTGTCAAGAGAGACATAATATATTATAGACTTGTTCCTCTTTCATGCAATACACACCGCCAGGTTTCTCCTTAGTGGTGATATGTACAAGATGGAGGTGATTTCAGATAATTTGGAAATCTGTTTTTAAAAGTTTTTTTTTTTCGACATTACGTTTGCTTTTGATATTTATGATGTCTGTTGCATACTAATTAATATCGGCAATACTAATATTTTTATATCGGCAATACTAAAAATTCTTTTTTTCTTTTTGCTAAAATACGTAAAAAAAAAAAAAATAAGAGGAGGCACTTGGTTAATTTATGCATTCGTGAAATTAACCACTACCCTTGTTGGATTGTTTTAAAATCATTTATTACGGGGCGTTTGTGTAGATGGCATTTACAATCTAGATGGTAATTAGGTTAAGTTAAAAGTAAAAAAAAAAAAAAAGGTATACTTTTTGAATCTTAATATTCGCGTTCAAGTTTATTTGGATATCATACAGTTATTTTCTCCACATCCTTTGCCATCGAGCTCCCATCCCATGAAACAATTAAGTCCAGTTATGCAGAACCACTTCCCTCTACTGTCCCTTCCATCCCATAACAATTGATCCGTCCATCTCATCTCACAGTCTCGTCTCAACGGGCCATTCAACCCCCATCCCATATCCTCTCACTGAGCTGACCATTCTCCTGTTTCACGTTCGTACCTCATCAGTCTTTTTTTCTTTTTTTTCTGTACCGTGGTCGTACCTCGTCATTCTCCTGCTCTCTTTCCCTACCTCGTAATCCTTCATGCTCCGTTTTCGTATTTCATCATTCTCCAGTTCCATTTCGAATATCACCATTATTCTTCATTGTTCCACGTCCGCACCTCATCACTCCCTTCATTGTTCCACGTCCGCACCTCATCACTCCCTTCATTGTTCCACGTCCGCACCTCATCACTCCCTTCATTGTTCCACGTCCGTACGTCATCACTCCCTTCATTGTTCCACGTCCGCACCTCATCACTCCCTTCCTTTCCCACGTTCGTACCTCATCACTCCCTTCCTTTCCCACGTTCGTACCTCATCACTCCCTCCCTTTCCCACCTTCGTCGCAACTCATCACTCTCGTGTTCCACGCTCGCACCTCATCATTCTTCGCCTTTCCCCACTTACATAACCCGGAAAACTGCCGCTGCTAGATGGTACGAACCTTGAATACGACGGTGTAGACCCCCTTCTTGAGCACGACGGTACGACACGAATACGACGACAAAAAAAGAAAACGAAGCCTTGATCACGTACAAAGACGACCCGTGATTACGACCATACGAACCCTGAGCATGAACTTAGGACCGTGCAAAGGGGTACCAGTGTCAAGTTCTCTCACTGTGTTGCCCACTGTCCAGTTATTTTACTGTGTTGCCCACTGTCCAGTTATCTGTGTGTTGCCCACTGTCCAATTATTAAGTTATCAGTGGCTTCAACTCGTACGAAAACAGACAAATGCCACTGTTATCATGAGTGAAGAGGACGATAATCATACGTATATTTCTTTTTCGCTGGTGTTGCCGGAGATAGTGGCGATGGGACGACGGTGGTGTAAAATGGTGACACACCCACTGGTGAGAGAGAGAGAGAGAGAGAGAGAGAGAGAGAGAGAGAGAGAGAGAGAGAGAGAGAGAGAGAGAGAGAGAGAGAGAGAGAGAGAGAAGTGTTGTAACAGCTGATGGCACTGCTAATGACAGCGAGGACGGCGTCATGAGACGTCATTTTAATTAGAGTAATGGTGATGGGGGAATTGTCCCATCATTAAACACTATGGTGAAAGCAGAAGATGACACGTTAGATATCAGGTAAATGATAATGTTGATAGTGATGATGATGATGATGATGATGGATGTTACACACCAGAATATGATCATGATATAGTGAAGGTCGGGAATATGGTGTTAGTGAAGACGTGAAACAAGACAAACATGAACCTGATGGTGATCATGAAGATGACGAATATTCAAGTGTGTGGCGAAAATGAAGACGGCGAGTATGTAGACGAAACGCAGTGAAGATAGTGAAGATGAGAATTGTGCTTGGTGACAAGGATAGTGATCAAGAATGGTGAGTGTGTAGCTCCTGGTGATGATGAGGCATCGTGAAGGAACCAAGAGGGAGCGAGGGAGGGAGGGAGAGAGGGGGCGAGGGTGAGGGAAGGGAGAGACTAAGCAAAGTCGATGGCTATGAGCCCCAAAGGGGCAGCTACGGGGCGAGTGAGGATAAATGTTATGGTCGCGCGTACTGCTGCGGGAACAAAAGAGGAGAGAAGAGAAGAGAGAGAAGAGAGAGAGAGAGAGAGAGAGAGAGAGAGAGAGAGAGAGAGAGAGAGAGAGAGAGAGAGAGAGAGAGAGAGAGAGAGAGAGAGAGAGAGAGAGAGAGAGAGAGAGAGAGTCGTCCTGCGCCGGTAACTGTCGCCAACATTTTTTTTTGGTGTGCCCTCTGTAATGAATGGTGTACAAGCCCCTGGAAGCTCTGGGACCCGGACACACACACACACACACCATGTGCCACAGCCACTTGTCTCTTTGTCATCCCTGAGCTTCCCTGCTACAGTGACTCAGGCGATTGGACAGTATTGTATTACCTCCAGTTGACCAGGGAGGTCCTCTAAACCCCCACGTCAGCTCGGGCTGAGTCCAGACTCCTGAGGTGGGTCAATAGGTTGTTCAAACAGTACTACACCAAATGTAGTGAAGCCAATGGGTACATGCTTAGGGGGGGTCAGTCCCATTATGCCACAACGGTACGACCCTTGGATATTCTAGTCTGGCCACTGACCTGACCGTCAAAGGTCATGTGAGAGGTTGTGCACCTTGACGCACCGTGGTGTTCAAGGGTCGTTAAAGCCGTGCTCAAGGATCATAACTTCCGTGTTCAAGGATTGTTCCGTCGTGCTCAAGGGTTGTCCCGTTGTGCTCAGTGGCTTCAAACAGGTGTCTGCGAAGTCTGTATGTGCTTCTCTTCTTCTTCCTCTTCTCTCCCTCTTTCATTCTTTCCCCTCGCTTATGACGTCGTCTCATCCAGTGGCTCTCTCCCTTGTGTTCCCATATATTTCCCTCTCCTCCTTACTGCCGGTGGGAGGGACACAGGATGTCTTCACTGATTCCCGCGGAAGCATCCCTCCCTCACTCTTACTGTCCATTGATACTGGTAGGAACTTACTTCCTCATCCTTACTCCTTGATCACCACTGCAGCGGCTCCCTCCCTCCATCAAGGTTGCCTGGTCAGTTATCCCTGGAACTGCTCCCTCCCTCAACCTTGCCGTCTGTTCAATGATCCTGGAACAGCTCCCTGTCTCTCCCTCACTCCCCTACTGGTCACTGGAACAGTTCCTCCCTCACCCTTACTCCGCTACTGGTCTCTGGTACGGCTCCCTCCCTCAACTTTACTGCCTGTTCACTAATCCCTGGAACTGCTCCCTCCTTCACCCTACAAAGTGCACAACGCCAGCTAGCCTGTGAGGGTTAGATGGACCTTCGGGCTGCGGCATCTAACAGCCTGGTAGATCAGCGACCCAACCCAACAGCCTGAGCCTAGCCCGGGCTGTGAGGTGGGTGAAGACCCCAGAAGACTTTACCTGTTATCACTTCCCAATGATCCCTGGAACAGAGCTCCCTGTCTCACCCTTACTCCCCAGTGATCCCTGAAACAACTCCCTCCCTCGCACGCACTCCCACGGAGGTCCCCTTTCACACCCTCATTCCACGTCCGCTCCTTCCTCCTAACATCGTCTCCCCCTCTCGTGAGATCCTCTAGATATCCACTCGTATCCCTCTTATTCTCTCTCTCTCTCTCTCTCTCTCTCTCTCTCTCTCTCTCTCTCTCTCTCTCTCTCTCTCTCTCTCTCTCTCTCTCAATCGCCGCGTCACTCCCTCTCTCACAGTAATAATCCCCAAGTCACCTCCCACAGTCCTTCGTGTCTCGGGCTCCCTCCCTCCGCCTCTTTCACTTAATAGCTCAGACAACACTTCAGCTGCCTTTGTCCACCACCTCTCCCAGCTTACACCTCTCTCTCTCTCTCTCTCTCTCTCTCTCTCTCTCTCTCTCTCTCTCTCTCTCTCTCTCTCTCTCTCTCTCTCTCTCTCCTCATCCACCTCTCTTACCTCTCACTCTTTACCACATGTACCTTCCATCCCCATCCTGGTGCTTCCTCGGCGTTGTTCCTACCCCTCACGTCCTTCAATCTTTTTTTATCATTCTATCCCTTCCCTTTACTTCTGTCTTTAAACTCACTCCTCCCTGTCTCCCTTGCTTGCATTCGCTCTCCCTTTCTTCGCACCTCACCCCTCACTACGTCGTCCCTTCTCACTTCACGTCCTCTGCTTCACGTGTCTCCTCCCCTTGCGTTCTGTTCCCCACATCCCTCTCATTCACCTTCCAGCCTCATCCTTCTGTTTCTCTCCTCCTCCTCCTCTCTCTCCCTCCCTCCCGTTTCCACAGTACACTGATTCCCGCTCCATTACGACCAACTTACGGCAGCACTAATGGTCGGGGATTTAGCCTAGTTTTAGGTAATTAGAGTTTTTACTGGAAATTGTAATTTATCGTCATTCTTGCTCGACGTGTTTGTTTTTCCCGGTGTTTCGGGAGAGAGAGAGAGAGAGAGAGAGAGAGAGAGAGAGAGAGAGAGAGAGAGAGAGAGAGAGAGAGAGAGAGAGAGAGAGAGAGATCACTTCAAGGACTTACTTTTACACTTTCCAGCGTGCCACATGTGGGCGCCACATGTATTATTACCATGTGGTGTACGAGAAGAGATACGGTGGTTGTAACCACACAACCTTTTACTACATAATCACCTTAAGAAATCACCACCACTACCACTACCAAACCCCACCACCCATCTTTTTCCCTCCCCTCCCCGCCCGCCCAGGCCATCCTGAGGCACAGTCCCTATGGAACAAACCAAGCAAACCAATACCTTACCTGGACACTAGGAACAAGGAACAAAAGGGAACACGTAACAAAGCACAGAAACAGATACATGGTAGGGAACGGACCAAACGTAAGCTTTGCCAACACGATAATGCTCACATCCTTGACTTTTGTAAAATCTGAGAGTCGATATCTGCCAAACATGACAAGATACGACGAGCAAACATCTCATCCATAACAATGTTCCATTTCGGATACGTGACAGGTGTCGTAAATCTTCATATTGTAAACAGATCTTTTCTTATTTATCCAGATACGTCATCCGGTCGTCGCTGCTGGCTGGCTGGTTGTAAACTAGACGTACCGTGTGATTTGCCAAATCACTCACTGTGTTGCACAAACCGTGTCAACACTTTTTTCTCTATGTAACCTTGTAATGTATTAGTCACTGAGGCCCCAAGTCCTTGGACCTTTTGTGTGCACTGTGTCCTCTTCTTCTGCGCCACAGCCCACAGGATGGGAAGGTGGGCACCATAAATTAGCCACAACTGTGGGAAAAAATCAATCAATAAAATCAAATGAGGGAACACCAAGGCACACGCAGCAGGCAAGCAGGTACATGAGGGGCACCCGAAGCAGGCAAGCAGATACACTGGGAACTTCAGGACACACCAGACACACAAACACACACAACACACACACACACACATACATGACACGTACGTTTACTTCATTATGAAAGGCTCCTCAGGGATCTATTTTTACAGCTTCCCCTCTATGATGAGACGCAGGGCGCGAGGGTGATGGGAGCTGGCGAGAAGTGGCGACGGATGGTGAGGGGTGAGGGGAGGCTGCGAGAGGGGGAGAGTGGCGTGGAAAGTGGTAAGGGAGGGAGGAACTGGTGAGGTCAAGTGGTCAGAGGGGTATAGGTGATGAATGAGAATGACTGCGGGGGAAGGTGAGAAGGCAGAAGGGTAGGGAGGAGAGTGAGAGAGGAGCTGGCGTGTGGGAAGGTGATGCGAGGACTTGAGAAGGAACGCGGTGTGAGACGTAGTAATAAGATATTGTGGGAAGAGAGATAAGGAAAAATAATGAGGGACGCGATGAGGGGGAGGTAGGCACATGTGAGCACACTGAGGAAAGCCAGACGACAGAAGATCTGTTGGTGTGTGACGGAAGTACACTGCTGGAGGACGGTGGTAAAGCAAGGCGTTGGTGAGGAAGACGGTATCTGGAGGTGGTGATGGAGAAGTGAGATGAAAAGTGTGGTACAGGCCAACGGTAAGGCCCTTTCCTACACACGATGGCCTTGACCTGGACCAGACCTCCCTAAAGGGTCATGTCAGAGGTCATGCCATCGTACTCTAGAGCAAGGACCGTCGTGTTCGAGGGTCATACTGCTGGGCTCGAAGGTTGTAATATTTCACAAGCGAGAGTTCAAGTGTCCATTGGCCCAGCAACAGGTGTTGTGTTAAACGAACGATCTCCATCTTCAAATTAACATAATCTCTTTTACCACACAAACCGACTTCTTGGTGTAATGTTATTTTGTTCTATTTTTGTTACAGGTCCAATTGTGAAGTCATAAGAGGGTGTACAGGTCTCTGTGCTTGTGCAAAGAGGTGAAACTTTGTGAATTGTTCTCTCCTGATGAGGCGAATTTCGTCCATGAAACATGTAGCGCATTGTAAAGTTTCAATGAACCATTAGGACTTCTGCTGAGGTGCGATTACACACACACACACACACACACACACACACACACACACACACACGACCTATCACTTGGCTTTTTAATGTGTTGCTGTACTTCACTTGAATAATTTTCTTTCTTATCTGACCCCTACAGACGCACCATACCAGAATAGAGTGATCAGGACCACTGAACGACTCTAGAAAAAAACAGCAAAAAAAAAAAAGCCTCCCCTTCCACCTATCTAAGACAAGAGATATATACAAAGAATAGAAAACGACTATGTAAACAAAGAGATAGTGAAACTGAACTGACGTAAATGAAAAAGAGGAAAAAAAGTCTTAGAGGAGGAGGGGGACTCTGTTGATGAGGAAATTCCGATCAAAGACTCCATGACAGACGGAATACCTTCAGTCCTTTGAGAACAGTTTTGTACGAGGCCACGGGAGAGGCCCAGCACGCTGTCCGTGCCCGAGTCTCCCGCGCACCACAGCTGTCCTCCTGCAGCGCTCCAGCGCCGTCTCTCATCCCTAGGAACGGAAGGAGAGATGTTAGAAGTCAGAAGACAGACGACGGAGGTTGGAAGGTACGGACTATCTTAATTCCCAGCGAGGCGAGGAAAACGGACGGACGGTGCGTTGGGGAGGATGGTGTCCACTCCTGTCGTCACTCGCTGCTGCCTTCACTCAGTCCACTGAGGCTTCGTAGCACATTCCTCTTCCCACTCGAAAGCAAAAGCGCAGTTACAATGTGTCTCACAGTACTGGAATCATTACCGTGTGTTCGTCGCTGGGAAGAAAACTTAGCGTAGAGTAGATCTGTGATGCGAGTGAATGAGAACCAAAAGGAAGAAGAAGAAAAAAAAAAGAGATAATAGCAGTAGATTTTAGAAAAAAAACAACTGAAAAATGAGTTGCCTCGTTTCCGAAAATGTGACAGAACTACAAAGAGAGATAAATGAAAGACAAACAGAGATTGCGAGGCAGGTTGGTTGGTTAGCAACATTGTTTACATTACCCTAAACTAACTGTACGGGCGTGGCTCACACTACTACAGCCTGGGTCAGCAGTACCCATGTACATGGACAGTAGAGTGGTACGACCACCGCCCGCTGCCGCCTCCACCACCCCTGTGTGAAGTGATCACTGGTGAAGGAGGCACGAGGGAGCCACGGGAGCCGTTCTGCCCTCTGGTCGGAGGGAGTGTAGACCGACCGAAGATTTCCATCGAGGGATACTTTCTTCGGCCACCCTCCTCCCTCACCCGTCGTCCTCGTCGTCCTATCTACCATCCCCACCATGGCCCTGCCGATGCCCATGCACGACGACCATCAAGGTAAGTTGTGTGATTGCTTTTCTTGTTGTGAGCTAAAGCCTGGGATTGTGATGGGGGTGTTGTGAGCTAAAGCCTGGGGCTACTGTGGAGGGGTTGTTGCTGGGCTGAGTCTGGAGTTGCTGATTGCTGAGCCTTGGGTTGTTGTGATGGGGCCGGTTGTGATAATATGAATCTGGGGTTGTGATGGTGCTGTTCTCAGCTGAGCCTGGGTATGTCTTGGGGTTGTGGTAAGCGGAGCCTGCAGGTGTGGTGGGGGGTAGTTAAGAGAACCTAGGGTTGTGTTAGGGGGTTGTTATGACCTTAAGCCTGGGGTTGTGATGGGATTCTGGGGAATACTCTCATGCGAAGGTATTTATACATTTCATTACAGCATGTGTAATGTCCTCTGTGTGTGTGTGTGTGTCTGTGTGAGTAAACTCGGTGCAAAAATGAAACCAGACGCTCTCAAGTTTGTGACTGTATATCAAGCAATTTTCCAAAGGATAGACAGTCAGCAGGAGGTGACCCGACGTCCTTTGCCAGATAGAGGGACTGCTTACTTTACCATTCTGGTCCACCTTTCCATGTTTCTCAGATCAGCTGTTCCTTGTTTCCTCAGTTGTGGTGAAGTCTGGTTGTGTGTGTGTGTGTATATATATATATCTCATCTCGTTCCTATTGACTCTGTATACTTGGCTTGCAATGCTGTCGGAAACTTCTTGGAGTGCCTGTATCTATTTTTCCCCCAAAAGAAGTTTGCTCATATCAGTGCTCCACGTGTGTTTATAAATTCACGTATGTTTGTCTCTACTAGCGTTTCTTCCGAGCATTTTGAATATATTTCATGGGATATGGTTTGTACATGGTTGTGAAGTCTGCACATGGTGGTGTGGTCTACGACCGATGTTACCGGACTCCGCCAGCAGGGGGTTATACCGCCAGTAAAAAAAAACAAAAAAAGTCTTCGTCAAAGAACTTCCCAACGCCTTTCCCTGCTACTGGAAGCAGCGCAGCCTTGGTGCTGCAAAACAGTACCAAGAGGGGCACTGTTACACACACACACACACACACACACACACACACACACACACACACACACACACACACACACACACAAACAAACAAACAAACAAACAAACAAACTCACACACACACACACACACACACACACACACACACACACACACACACACACACACACACACACACACACATACATCAGCACACACAAACTCACACATACATACATGCTCACATCTTTATGTAACACAATATCATAGCAACACAAGCACAAACGCACGCATCCTATAACAAACATGAATTCGCAAATGAACACACCAGCAGAACCCACACACAAAGAAAAATGACACTTAACAGACAGCCAATTATATCTTCTGACGGTGCAGTAAAATGCTACGATGATATACAAGATTACGAGAATGACGTAACAACAATTGGCTAGCGTAATCGCCTTTGACCTATTGGCCTCATACACCGGTAAACACCAGCGAACGAGGGGTGTAAAAGGTAGTCGGCCATTAGGCTCACGTAACAAGTGACCCCTGGACCTTAAGAGGCCAATAGGGAGGGCGTACGATCCCTCCTCAGCACCTTCCCCTCGGCAGTGGTATGACACGGGTCAATACGCTGCTAACTCTTTTTCTCTCTTGAAAACCATGGGCTAACGGCGCCCGACACAGAGTGACATTTTCAATGTAACCTTTGACCAGTGTGAGGGGCTATGACCTATACCAGCAAGCAACGTATATCTCTACTATTAGCAAGGAGGAACGATTTTCTCATACGGTAGATGATGATGATGTCAGTGATGAAGATGAGGTTAGATGATGATGTCAGTGATGATGAGGTTAGATGATGATGTCAGTGATGAAGATGAGGTTAGATGATGATGTCAGTGATGAAGATGAGGTTAGATGATGATGTCAGTGATGAAGATGAGGTTAGATGATGATGTCAGTGATGAAGATGAGGTTAGATGATGATGTCAGTGATGAAGATGAGGTTAGATGATGATGTAAGTGATGAAGATAGGTTAGATGATGATGTCAGTGATGAAGATGAGGTTAGATGATGATGTAAGTGATGAAGATGAGGTTAGATGATGATGTCAGTGATGAAGATGAGGTTAGATGATGATGTCAGTGGTGAAGATGAGGTTAGATGATGATGTCAGTGATGAAGATGAGGTTAGATGATAATGTAAGTGATGAAGATGAGGTTAGATGATGATGTCAGTGATGAAGATGAGGTTAGATGATGATGTCAGTGATGAAGATGAGGTTAGATGATGATGTCAGTGATGAAGATGAGGTTTACATATAGTGTATGATAATATAAGTAAGGAGGAACATGTCTCCATGCCGATAATGATAGGGGTTTGAGGGCGAGCGGGGGGACCACAGGAACGGAGCGAGAGAAACAAGGGTGTCTGAGTCGTTTATCTGCCACAACAGATGCACTTGCGAGGTGACGCACCTCGCCGTTGATCTCCTCACCAATGACTCCAGAGAGGATCAGAGACGTAGCACTTGATCAACTACTTCACCTCCTCTCCTTTCTTCCTCACCACCGCCTCGACCTTCGCCCACACACCACCTCCAAACCGACTCCATCACCAGGATTTGCCTTTCCTCCTCGCTACCTCATCCACCTCTCACCAACACCATACACCTCCCAAGTACCTCCTCGCCTTGATGAGCTCCCTCTCCTCATCGCCAACACCTTCCCCACCTCCACCACCGAAGCCTTGATCTCCCACACCGTTGTCTCATTATCCCCTCGACCCCTCACCAACGGCATATCCCCCAGTATTATATTACCCAAAGGTCCTTTGAACTCAGCCTTACAATAAGGTAATTAAATATTATCAAAGTGGGATATATATATGATGTTTCCTGAGAGACGGGAGTTGCCTGCGCTCCGCTGCTCATATGCCCGCCTGCGCTGTTGCTCGTATTCACACTTTAAGTCTCACGTTTCATACACACAGAGGTACAGAAGGAGAAGATGTAAATTCGCTTGTATTTAGGAATCCCCGTTCAAACAGGCGCCATCGATTACCAATGATCGGTCGCTTGAGGGCCCCACACACCCCCCCCCCCAAACGCGCCTCAAGAGGCCGAAGGACGTCGGCAAAATTCAGGTATTAATCTTTTGCCAAAAAGTGCGTTGTAATGGATGGCTCCGGGTGCGTGATGGCTCCTACACACCCATCGTATTTGTCATCCTGGTGTATCATTCCCCCCCCTTTTTTTTTCTCTGTCCAGTGTGAAATGCTTACCAAGTTCTACAATTAGAGAAGAAAATACATATCTTTTGTTTTTTTCTATATTCATCCATCTCGTATGAAACTTTCTCTCTCGCTCTCTCTCTCTCGGTGTTCTTTTATTTTTTATATCCAAGTTACAAGGTTTTCAGTAATGTTTTTTCTTTTGGAGCAAGTCTGCGGGTGTTTTTTTCTTTTAACTCTCTCGTTTCATGGAGAGAGAGAGAGAGAGAGAGAGAGAGAGAGAGAGAGAGAGAGAGAGAGAGAGAGAGAGAGAGAGAGAGAGAATGGAAGCCGAGTCAAGAAGACGCACTTTTCACACAACCCGTATTTAAGCGCGCGTTTGTCTTCCTCGTCTTCTTTTGTCAGTTCTCCAAAGGCACTGTTTATCTTCCCCCTGAAGGGTAAAAGCACTCTCGGTCAGCCCACACGAGGAAGAAACAAATGAGGTGGCGGGACCACATAAACACCTGCATATAAGTTTCTGAAGAGGTCATGAAGACGACATTGACGGGTGACATTTCCCCCCCCTTCCTCTGCCGCAGGGGAGAGAGAGAGAGAGAGAGAGAGAGAGAGAGAGAGAGAGAGAGAGAGAGAGAGAGAGAGAGAGAGAGAGAGAGAGAGAGAGAAAGTCGGGAAGAAGTGGGCACATCTGGAAGTGCGGCGAGAGAAGGCAAGCGCGCGGGGGAGGGTACGAGGGAAGCATTTCTTCCTTAGCGAAGTAATTGCCGTGGACGCGCTGAACAAGATGAGGGGTGAGAGGAGGTAAGTACGAACATCACTGGAAGAAAAAAAGAAAACAGACGAACCCCAGGGGTGTTAACCTCCCCCGCTCCTCCCTCTCCCAGTATGAACAAGGAACACACACAGACGCAAACCCATGGACAGATATCTTGTTCATTTTCATGAAAAGAAAATTATTCTCCGGAGAAAATGGAACCCCGTCCGCAATACAGAAGTACCAGCTCTGACTGGCTTCACTCCTATAAGGCATCAGTTAACAGTTTTCTGTTTACCACATCACCCATATTCTAACCTCGTTAATGCCTTCATTGAACCTCGCTGATGCCTTCCAATTAATCAAACAGTGACAATGATCGTACCATCTATTAGTCTAAACTTAAAACAGTTCGCTACAGTCTTGAATATATATAATAAGGTTCAAGCGTATCATATCTGCCCCGTACAACACAGCTTACATCTTTTGTCATCTTCCTTGCAGACACACACACACACACACACACACACACACACACACACACACACACACAGAGGCCGATGCCGTTGAAACGGGCGAGTTCCAGAGGGCAAGTGACCGGCTGACAAGTGGCGGCCATGCGCCGTCCCAAGGAAGAGAGGGGTGGACAGTGCTCACGCCATGCACCAACCAGGACACAACAACCAAGTGGCAACACTCAAGGTGGGGGTCGGCAACACCTCTGCCCATCATCGTCAAACACCTTGACCTGAGCCAATCAATTTCTCGGCTCTGAGAGTGCGCTGAGAATGGGATATTTTTTTCTTCTTCTTCTTCTCTGCGGCTCACATGGTCGCTGTGGTATTGGAACTTCCGAGGCATCAAGCTGAGTGCCCCGAGGCTGAGAGAGAGAGAGAGAGAGAGAGAGAGAGAGAGAGAGAGAGAGAGAGAGAGAGAGAGAGAGAGAGAGAGAGAGAGAGAGAGAGAGGAGGGGGCAGGAAGAAAGAAAGAAAGAGAAAGAGAGAAGGAATGAAGAAACTTCGTCTGCTTCATTCCATAAAACCCCTCCCCTCCCACCTGCTTTCGTTTTGCTTTTGTGTGTCTTCTTTCTTGAAGAGTTCCTTTCCACGCCTCTCGGATGGAGACGCATCATCTTATCCAAGTTTCTTCCATCCTTCATCCTCCTTCGAAATCAAGGTTTTTGTGCCTCTTTTTTTTCTTCATTCTGGGACTACGAGACTTGAAATCTAGTGGCCCTTACTCCAATACGCAATGATCTCTCCTCTTCCTTTTCTATTTAGGTCTTTTACAGGCTCTGATAAGGCTAAAGATCAGACAACCCTAATACGTACATTCTGAGGCTACAGTTCCACACAGCCTCAATCAATCATGACAAAACTCAGCATAGAGATACCTTTCTAAAAGATCCATAAAGATCACAGATCGTTTCTACTCTTCTGTAAGGGTGCGAAGCTCATTAAGCTTATTCATTTATTTCCTGTCGCTATGTGGCCAACATATCAGCCAAGTGTTCAAATAATCTGGTACAAAGATGTCTTCTTTCTTTCATGGTCAAGCGCTATATGTGTAAGCCACGTCTGTGATTCGACCATCTCTGGCAAATTTCTTTTCGGGGTTAGAGAGAGAGAGAGAGAGAGAGAGAGAGAGAGAGAGAGAGAGAGAGAGAGAGAGAGAGAGAGAGAGAGAGAGAGAGAGAGAGAGAGAGAGAGACCGCAGTCGCTAGCCGGTGTCGGCCTCTCTACATGATTTGATTTTTATCCTTTTTTTTTTCTTTCATTTTTTTGCCAGTTGGCTTTAACTGTGGACGGAGGAGGGGGACAGCGCGGGACGCCCTTTGATGCGTTGCCGTCCCATAAGACACGTGTGGGACTGATGAATCCAATTCCTTCCTTTGTAGAAAAAAAAAAAATTATACTTTTCTTGGTAGGTATAATAATACCCCCTGAAGACCACGAGCCTACCAGGTCTCCATCATACCTCTTACACAGTAGCGTGATTCCCTGATGTCAAGAGATGATTCACTCGTTTATAGGATTACTAAGAGACCTATGAGCCTCTGGCGTCCGATCCACGTCCCACCTCTGTCCCTGGGGCACATAGTGTACATGTTCCCTGGCTGTGGACGGGGGGCATGGAACAACTGTGATGATAACGATCGCTGTCCCTTGAACCTTAGGACCGCTTTCTCATGAAGCTTCGAATCGGTATATCATGAACCTTCGGATCACTGTCTCGTGAAGCCTTGATTAGTACTGGAATTATATACTCTACTTGAGTGGAGTCTTCCAATACCTAATGCATTCCTGCAGGATTCGAAGTCAAGAGAGAACTCGAGGCGTGTTCTGTGAGGGGAGGTGTTCAGTGTAGCCCAGAAACTTCTCGAGTCAAGACTTGGCACGAGGGAATACGTATACAGCAAAACGTCAAGCCTCTAACATCAAAGCGTTTGGCCTCCAGAAAGAAAACGATGTCCGGATGGGCGGACAGACAAAGGAAAACTGATGACATATACAAAAGGGTCCATCATTTTTACAAATAGTCTTCTCTTAACTTTCCTCTATATTTTTTTCTCCTCCCTACATTTCCGCCTCAGGTGGATCAAAAACATAGGACAGTAGCACTCGAAGGTCCCTCCCTTACTATAGCCAACCGCAAGCAGTGAAGTACAATAGACATTAGCGTGTATAAATGATGACCTTGTAAAGAGCTGTCGTGTCTTGGAGGAACCCGTACACTGGACTGTAATAGTTGAGGATGCAGTGCGCGCTTAATTCAAGGTGAGTTTCTGTATATATCCAGTGGTAAATCTGGCTTTCACAGTCGGGGTTTCGAGTATTACACGCGGCTTCTTCGTCTGTATTCGTAACACGATAGCTATTGTGGGCGACGCTGCCTTCACTTTTTCATGTAATATAAGTCAGTTTATATATATATATATATATATATATATATATATATAAACTGACTTATATTTCTTTCTTGTATCTTCCCTGATGATGTGATCATTACACGAAAGTGCACGGATGAACTTACAGTGTTTCATATCCCCGTGGACTCATAGGAATATATATATATATATATATATATATATATATATATATATATATATATATATAAGAACATATCCCCCGAAAACCTGATTTCGCTTGGACTGAAATTCTGTCTGTATTTTATCGCGTCATAACAGTGTTTTCCCCTGAGCGAAATAAATGATGCTGTTTTTTTCGTGTTATGGTTAAAATATGTTCCTCCCGAGATTAATATATAACTTTAATTACAGTATCAGCGCTGTAGACTTGAAAGTGTTACGCACCAGGGAGATACAGCTGTAGCAAATACCACTCACTCACTCTCTCTCTCTCTCTCTCTCTCTCTCTCTCTCTATATATATATATATATATATATATATATATATATATATATATATATATATATATATATATATATATATATATATATATATACAAACAGTAGATTGAAAATAAAATGATCATGGATCCACAGGCAAGGCTAGAAAATAAATCCTGATCTTAGAAAACCAAACAAAACAATATGGATTTTAATAAAACATATAAATAAATTCAGAATATAAACCTTTTTCCGTGGAAAGAACTAAAATGTTTTCTTCGTACAATTTTGGATTTTTTTTTTTTCCCGGGAGAAGAAAATGATGAGCCTTAAAACCCGGCTTCCTCTTACCCTCCCTTAAGCCACTCTGTTTAGTTGCCCTAAAAAATCAATATCATAACCCAGATCTTCCCTTAAAAGTCTTAAAAAGGTCTTCGACAGGATACCAACACAGACAACGACTTACGTCCCAGTTCTCTGAGGCCAATCGAACCAGAGGGCCAGTTCTGCGCATCAAGGACGGGCAGAAGTGGAAAACTGGTTGGCATAAAGTCTTTCATTATATATACATCCACCGGTGACGCGAACGTGATATCCAAACGCGAGTTCCGACCCAAAACGAACATATAAGGTGGTCTTTTAAGTTGGGGGAAGCCTCCGGTGACAATAACGTGCTATTCAATACGGAAGCTTCAATACCCCTCGCATGAGATATCCTAGGTCTCTTTATTGGGTCGTGGACACAGGGGGTCCATAATGTACACACATGCACACTCTCGAGAGACGGTGGTGAGAGGGAGGTTAGGTGCCTCCACCAGCACACGACGAGAAGAATTCCGTACTGTAGTGAGCGAGATGAGATCGTCCTATAATTCCCCTGAGAATACCTAAAGTATATATATATATATACTTTTTATCGAGGATGTAAGGCATGTGTACGTGTAGGAAGAGAGGAAAGTGATTGGTTCTCAGTGAATGTAGGTTTGCGGCAGGGGTGTGTGATGTCTCCATTGTTGTTTAATTTGTTTATGGATGGGGTTGTAAGGGAGGTAAATGCAAGAGTCCTGGAAAGAGGGGCAAGTATGAAGTCTGTTGGGGATGAGAGAGCTTGGGAAGTGAGTCAGTTGTTGTTCGCTGATGATACAGCGCTGGTGGCTGATTCATGTGAGAAACTGCAGAAGCTGGTGACTGAGTTTGGTAAAGTGTGTGGAAGAAGAAAGTTGAGAGTAAATGTGAATAAGAGCAAGGTTATTAGGTACAGTAGGGGTGAGGGTCAAGTCAATTGGGAGGTGAGTTTGAATGGAGAAAAACTGGAGGAAGTGAAGTGTTTTAGATATCTGGGAGTGGATCTGTCAGCGGATGGAACCATGGAAGCGGAAGTGGATCATAGGGTGGGGGAGGGGGCGAAAATTTTGGGAGCCTTGAAAAATGTGTGGAAGTCGAGAACATTATCTCGGAAAGCAAAAATGGGTATGTTTGAGGGAATAGTGGTTCCAACAATGTTGTATGGTTGCGAGGCGTGGGCTATGGATAGAGATGTGCGCAGGAGGATGGATGTGCTGGAAATGAGATGTTTGAGGACAATGTGTGGTGTGAGGTGGTTTGATCGAGTAAGTAACGTAAGGGTAAGAGAGATGTG
>NC_092266.1:23953256-24035756 GCF_036320965.1 Panulirus ornatus | reverse complement strand
TTGTGTATTAAGGGTAGAGTGTTTTACACACGCGCGCTGCACCGTCTCTTAACCTTGTACATACTTCGCATCGTGTTCCCTCTCTCGTATGTGTGTGGTGTGTGTGTGTGTGTGTGTGTGTGTGTGTGTGTGTGTGTGTGTGTGTGTGTGTGTGTGTGTGTGTGCTTGGGGACTGACACAACGAGAGTTCAGCAAGGATCTGTTACGCTGGCATGAGAGGCTTCAATGGTGGTGTGTTCGGCTATGGGAGGAGGAGGTGGAGGAGTGGAATGCTGGTGTGTTCGGCTGTGGGAGGAGGAGGTGGAGGAGTGGGAGAGGAAGGGAGAAGACAGACGACAGGGAGGGCAGAGCCATTCCTCCATTCCATTTCACCTCTCTGAACCCGCTCCTTCGTACTCCCTTCTTCGCCTCTGTGTCACCCCCGGTTCCATCTATACTCCCTCCTATTTGTAAAACTTCCTTTCCATCATCAATACTCCCTCACCCATGTTTTCTTTCCACCTACTCTCATCAATTTCCCCTTCTCCCGACCGTCTACCTTCGCCCCTTACCTATCCCTTCCCATCCCGTCCCTAACACCATCCAACAGTGTCCCCTCCCTCGCCATTCCTCCCACACCGAGCCGTCCTCGGCGGCTGGCACCTCCACCTGGCATTTTATGAGGACCATAACCTTCCATTAAGGCCTGACAACCAAGGACCTTCGCTCTGATAACTCCAGAACCAACTACACCAGTAGACTACAGGACGCCCCTCTCTCCTCCGTCCCGCCACAACAGGTTGCCAGTTTAAGGGCGATACTTTTATCGCTTAAGGAGATTCATCCATTTACCACCATCTCTCGGCGGTGCGTAGAGAGCCTCTCTGCTTATGATGTGTCGCATCGGGTAACGTCTCTTCATTCTGGGAGACAATAAACTACCTGACGGAGGAACTTCTCGGTCTCGGCCGAGCTTCCCGGCTCGACCCTTGTCATCCCCAGGCACACACCCCCCCACCGCCGCAAGGGTCGGTAGTTTCCATGTCATAAACAACTGTTTTATGGCTGTGAGGCCATGGAAACTAATTTAGCCCAGGAAGGTTTGCCTCACCGCTCGGCCTCCCTCTTCCCTTCCCTCCGCCTCCGCCTTCTGCAGCAGCCAGCCAGCCCCAGCCCCACCGGGTATTCGTGATCGTGGTGAAGACCCGCGAGGAGTCTCTCATCATCGACCAAGGTTTTGCGATGGTGTTCACGTCCAGAGGAAGTGGTGACACCTGATGGTATTTCAGATCAGAAGACAACGAAGACCCGCTCGACTTCATAATGATGTGATGAGCGTCTGTATCCCAACCACACACACACACACACACACACAGGCAAACCATGAGCCAGACTGTCGACCGCTGAACGTTTAGCGGGGCAGTGGCAGTGGCGGCCCAGTTAAGGGACCAAGGACACGACGCCATTCATGTTGTGAAACGAGAGAGAGAGAGAGAGAGAGAGAGAGAGAGAGAGAGAGAGAGAGAGAGAGAGAGAGAGAGAGAGAGAGAGAGAGAGAGGAAGGAAAGACAGAAAGAATGAGAGCAAAAGAGTGAGACAGTCGGGGAGTGAGGAAGGGAAAGACGGCGGTAAGAATATAATAACCAAGACTGACATCCCAGACAGACGGACAGAGAAGTGAGGGAAATACGAGTCTGTAACGTTAGCGTGACGGCGTTACGTACGGCGCTCTTATACACGTGACTCGTCACTCTGAAATTTCCATAAGTAAGCAGGCAGCGGTGGAGACCGCTTGCGCCCTCCAGGCTGAAGAACCAGAAGACGTTAGAATTCCATGAAGTGTTTTCTACACATCATCAATTACTCATGTACCATGTTGCAACGTATTGAAGACATGCTTTTGATTCATAAGATTCTTACAAATGCCTCGCTCTAACTAGGAGCTCAGGAGCTAGGCTTATGCCTGGAAAGATGGCGTTTGTTATCTGATTATAATCATTTGAACGAAAAACTTGAAGATGATGCTATATGGTCAAGATAGGGTTTATTTTCATCTGCTTTTGAGTACCCAAGATATACCCTACCTCGGGGTTTAGTTGGGTATCCCAGGGGCGCATCCCTAAACCGGTATGTAGCCAGAGTATGATTGGGAAGTTTAAGGACATAAGCAGGTCAAACTTCAATGCGTACTCAATGGTGTTTTATGTAAATGTGGTAACTTCCCTTACCTAAGTTATTCACCAACTGTACACGAGTTATTCACGAACATAACAGCTGGTTGGTAATACACCAGTTATTCACGAACACAACAACTGGCTGGTAATACACCAGTTCTTCATGAACACAACAACTGGTTGGTAATACACCAGTTATTCACGAACACAACAACTGGCTGGTACTACACCAGTTATTCACGAACACAACAACTGGCTGGTAATACACCAGTTCTTCACGAACACAACAACTGGCTGGTACTACACCAGTTCTACACGAACACAACAGCTGGCTGGGGATCCACCCAGTTAATACCAACAGGTGGTTGGTAGCACACCAGTTAGTCAATCCTGATGACCACAACAGCTGGTTGGTAATCCACACACACACAACGTCACACACACACGCACGCACACACACACACACACACACACACACACACACACACACCACTAACCAGTTAAGACATCACCGTGAAGATAGATGGATGGATGGATGGATGGATGTATGGATGGATGGATGGATAGATGGATGGATGGATGGATGGATGGATGGATGGATGGATGGATGGATGGATGGATAGATGGATGGATGGATGGATGGATGGATGGATGGATGGATAGATGGATGGATGGATGGATGGATGGATGGATGGATGGATGGATGGATGGTGGTGGATGACGACCGTCCAACATCGTGCTTGGCTTCCAGAAGAAAAAAAAAAGGGGAAAAAATTCTTTTTCCAAAACTTGGGAATACAGGATTGAGAAAGTTGTGTGAGGAATGAAGCAGCAGACCCATGAAATACCTTATCTCCAATGTTCCCCTTGAATGGACCGAGGGAAATGGAAATTCCTACACTCGAAGTAGTATTACCCGGTATTGATCCTCCTCGAAACTCACTCCTTCCTCCACGTATATATCTGACGAAGTAATGACCGAGAGGAACTCCCGTCTCTCTCTCTCTCTCTCTCCCTCTCTCTCTCTCTCTCTCTCTCTCTCTCTCTCTCTCTCTCTCTCTCTCTCTCTCTCCCTCTCTCTCTCTCTCTTTCTCTCTCTCTCTGCTTCGCTCTGGTACAAAAGCAAACTCGTGACGGTGGCAAATCTTCACTAAATTGACCTGAGAGCACATGAACCAACCACTCGATATACAACATCAATAATCCAAGTCTGGTGTTATCTTTCGAGGTACTGCTCGTGGAAGGAAACGATATAGGAATAACAGCGACGTATTTGAGAGTAAATGTTGGGAGTCTGTTCTGGTAAATCAGACGAAATCAGGAGCTTTTACTGTAAGGAAAAAAAAAAAAAGGGTTGTTCCCTGAGGTCTCTGCCCTTACCCAGCGCGTTGCCTGCCTCCTCCTCCTCCTCCTCTCACCTGACACGGATAAAATCACGAATTATAACACCGCAGTGTGATTTACCTAAGGATGACACGAAAACAAAATGCGTCCATGACACGTAAAAAATTTCAAAAAAGAAAAAAAGAAAACATCAATCGGTCATGACAATAACGATTCGACTGGGGAGGATATCAGTTCCTTCGAACTATATGGAATTAGGAGATCAGAACATGTCACCTGTGCATCAAGGAAAGCACGAGGGAGGAAACTCTTAGTTAAGAAGTTGATCGGCTGGATCTTCAGAACCCTCAAAACGAGAGAGATGAAAAGTTGCTAGCAGGTAGATTGATACCATCGAGGTACAGGTCAACGAGGGATTTATCAAGATCATATCGAAGCATCCAAGAAATTAGTCAAGAAACGAGAGTTATGAGGAGCGATGAAAAAAAAAAAAATCAGTGAAGGCTGTGGTGACTGGAGTATAGATATGGTGGCTGGAGTGTCGATATCAGAGACACAGTGTAGTGCACCTTGGGTATGTATATATGGAATGGTCTGGCTCCTGCTGTAAGCACGGCTATAGTTCTCTTTTGGGGAGAGAGAGAGAGAGAGAGAGAGAGAGAGAGAGAGAGAGAGAGAGAGAGAGAGAGAGAGAGAGAGAGAGAGAGAGAGAGAGAGAGAGAGAGAATATGGAAGTGTTAAAGATAAATCAATAAATTCTTCAGGCGTTCATATGTACCTTCGGGGAAGATAGCATCAGCTGTCAAGACTCGATGCTGTCCCTCATCCATCAGGCTGATGCTTAAGGAAGCGGGATAACAAGACAAACTGGACATCATCCCACAGAGTGCAGCTGACCAGCTGGGCTGCGAGCGTCCCATGAGCTATAGCTACCAGGAGACCTGGTGAACCACCAGCACAGTCTTACAAACCTTGGTCCCAGGTTCGAGCTGAGGGAGACGGGGCGGATGAAAAAAAAGAGATAATAAGCTTACGACACCAAAATTACTATAAGGTATTCGGACATACATTTGAGCTTCATTCCATGCCGAGCTGATTGGGATAAAGATGAGCCCCGAAACAAATGGTAGGTACTACTAGAAACTAAGTACATGGTTGATGATCCTCCATGAGCAGAGTCAGGTACTGGGATGTCCGTCCACCTGTTGTGAACCGCGCGCTGGTGATGGAGCGGTACAGCCTTTCCACTCAAAGTCCTCGCCTCCCTTCCATCAGGTAACCATGGTAACGGGGGGGGGGGGGGGGGGGGGGGGGGGGGGCTGCCGTAACGCCCCTGACGTCACTGTCTTGTTGGGGGTCAGTCTGGAGTAGTTCTGTCACAAGGTCTACACCGCCGTGTCTCTCTTTGTGAGGCCAACCCTCGTTGCTTCCCGTGTTTGTCACTCTCTTGCGAAGAGGGTCAGTCTCTTGATGTGGCATGTGTGGTTGAGGAGAGAGAGAGAGAGAGAGAGAGAGAGAGAGAGAGAGAGAGAGAGAGAGAGAGAGAGAGAGAGAGAGAGAGAGAGAGAGAGAAGGACGAACCCCCTTCTTGCCCTCTGCTGTGACGAGGTCGTTCTATCATCTCTTGTGTCGAGGTCTTGTGCTCCGCTGGGTTTATCATGCTGTCTGCTGGGTGGGGGAGAGGATGGGTCATTCTGTCGTGAACTTCGGTGTGACCACTTCACTGTCTGCCGTGGTCAGGTCACACTACACGGTCTCCTGTCTCTCGGGCGTTCCCGTCTGCTAATAATATCTGGTGATGATGTCTCGAGTCGTCACTCGTTATGGTTCTTCTACGATGTGGTACCAGGCTTCATTCTGTTGCGTCCTGCTGCCAAGTTATGGCGGCGATGCTCGTGGAGGAGTCGCTGGGCTGTGCTGACGTCAATAGCAAACGAGCGCCCCCCCTCATCAAAGAACTCAAGGGCCTCGCACCGCATCTCAGAGCAACGTCAGTGCCGGCTTGGTGAGGAGGGGAGGGAAAAAAAACTTTCCTCTGCTCCTCAAAGCGTCTCCGGTTGCTGCCTTGCGGGAGTACAAGGGATAAACCCAGAGGATACGAGACGTGACGGTCCAACATATCTGCTTGAGGACGGTAACAGTATCCTAAATCCCTCAAAGGCTCCTCCCCACCCGACACACATCTTCACCAGCAGGAATGCAGTCATGAAGATATACCGAGTGTGTGTGGAGAGAGAGAGAGAGAGAGAGAGAGAGAGAGAGAGAGAGAGAGAGAGAGAGAGAGAGAGAGAGAGAGAGACGAGGGTCGTGGCCTCCGCTGCTCTATCGTAAGGCGGCGTGGTACACTCGCCAGTTGTTTCCATAAAGACAGAGAAAGTCTTCATCATTGTCTTTGTTGCCTCCCTCTCCCTACCCCACCTTAAGTGTGTAAAGTCAACAGTTAAATGCTCATCAACTCGGAAGAATTTCCCCCTGGGAGACACAGCCTAGGGATAATATCCCCTCTGGGAGGATATAACCCAAGTAGAAATATCCCCTCTGGGAGAACCCAACCTAGGGAGAATATCTCCTCTGGTAGGACACAATCTAGGGAGAATATCTCCCCTGGTAGGACACAATCTAGGGAGAATATCTCCTCTGGTAGGACACAATCTAGGGAGAAGATCTCCTCTGGTAGGACACAATCTAGGGAGAAGATCTTCTCTGGTAGGACACAATCTAGGGAGAATATCTCCTCTGGTAGGACACAATCTAGGGAGAAAATCTCCTCTGGTAGGACACAATCTAGGGAGAAGATCTTCTCTGGTAGGACACAATCTAGGGAGAATATCTTCTCTGGTAGCACACAATCTAGGGAGAATATCTCCTCTGGTAAGACACAATCTAGGGAGAATATCTTCTCTGGTAGCACACAATCTAGGGAGAATATCTCCTCTGGTTGGACACAGCCAAGGAAGAATATCCTATCTGGTGGGACAAAAGCTAGGGAGAATATCCCCTGTGGGAGAAAAAAACAACCTAAGAATATCCCAAGAATGACATAGAAAGGGAGAATCTCCCTCGGTGGATATATATACACCACCATCACGTCAATGCAAATATTTACGTTGTTAAGCGCGTTATTTATCAAGGTCGCGTTTCGAGGCTGGGAAGGTCACACGAGGCTGCCCGCGCAAGGCACGTGCAACCGCTCGTTCTCCCCCCCTCCAACAGACAACCGGACTCTGGGACTCGAAGCCATGAACTTGAATGAGCGGCGATTTGACTGTTTAAAAACCTGACCGCTTAAATCACTAAGACGGGGCGCAATCAAATCAAAACCATCAAAATGATATTCCGGACAGACCTGGTTTTGGGCGGTGTCGCCCAGCGCCCACCACATCACCGTCACCACTAGCGATGCATGACCCTAGTGACCATAGTGATGATGATGATGATGATGCATGACCACAGTGACGATAGTGATGATGATGATGATGATGCATGACCACAGTGACGATAGTGATGATGATGATGATGCATGACCACAGTGACGATAGTGATGATGATGATGATGCATGACCACAGTGACGATAGTGATGATGATGATGATGATGCATGACCACAGTGACGGTAGTGATGATGATGCATGACCACAGTGACGGTAGCGATGATGATGATGATGCATGACCACAGTGACGGTAGTGAAGTGATGATGATGATGATGATGATGATGATGATGATGGTAAAATTCAAAGGCCATAACCTCAATAAGACGACCAGCGAATCGCCCTTGGCTTAACGTGCTCAGCGACTCGCTCCAGCAGACTACACAACACCAAGGCTGCACAACACTTAACTAAACTTGTTGGAGAAACACGAATGTGATAATTCCCGCAGCTTGAGAGAGAGAGAGAGAGAGAGAGAGAGAGAGAGAGAGAGAGAGAGAGAGAGAGAGAGAGAGAGAGAGAGAGAGAGAGAGAGAGAGAGAGAGAGAGAGAGAATCTGAAGCCGTCAGGGTCAAGTGGGGAGGGGGAGGGCGCGCATATAACTGAGTTTGTGGAGACGACTGTTCACATCGCTTTAAGACTTCGGGTTGTGACGCGCCACCAATAGAGGATCATCGCCCAGAACAACATCGCCGGCGTGTTGACGCTGATTACCGTCACGGCTCCTTCGTGTCGCGTTTAGTTCGAGCGCGGGTGATGGAGCGCCCCTGGGTGGGTGGCGTGCTCCCCTCGTCTCGACGGCTTGCTTCTCCTGCTGCTGGGTCGAGTATGTTCCATGTACTGTATCACCCAGCTTCCCTACGGGCTGCGGTGGCGTGGGCAAGACACCCACGACAGGCACTCGACCGAGCCTGAGTGTGTGTGTGTGTGTGTGTGTCCGTTATACAAACACACTCTGGTCAACGCTGAGTGAAGGGAAGGTAGAGGCAATGGTGTGAGGAGGGGAGGTGGTGAAGAGAGGAGAGGAGAACAGTGGAGTACGGCTGTGTGTGTGTGTGTGTGTGTGTGTGTGTGTGTGTGTGTGTGTGTGTGTGTGTGTGTGTCGCTGGACAAAGTGTTGGGAGCGGAGTTAGTCAGGTTAGGGCAGTGGTGTGTGGGGGAGAATGTCGGCTGGGGAGGTCATGCATTCGCTGCTGTTGTGTAAGCGGCAAGGCAGCAGTGCTGAGGCTTTGTTGCGTCTCTCTCTCTCTCTCTCTCTCTCTCTCTCTCTCTCTCTCTCTCTCTCTCTCTCTCTCTCTCTCTCTCTCTCTCTCACACACACACACACATGTATAAACAGTTAATGGTATTCATTTTGACATCTCCCTCAAAATTCATGACAACCTCGAGTTTTTATTGCTCTCCTGGATAAATGGTGAGAAAATAATGATACATATTCATGATTATATAATTTTCCAGTCAGGGCTGTTCATTGTTGGGAGCTGTGTATGTTTGTTTGCGTGTCACTTAAACAGTATCCACTAGTGATGTGTCGCTCCTGTATCCACCAGTGTTGTGTGTGGCTTCTGTATTCACCAGTGTTGTGTGTGGTTCCTGTGTCCACCAGTGTTGTGTGTGGTTCCTGTATCCACCAGTTGTGTGTGGCTACTGTATCCACCAGTGTTGTGTGTGTGGCTACTGTATCCACCAGTGTTGTGTGTAGCTTCTGTATCCACCAGTGTTGTGTGTGGCTTCTGTATTCACCAGTGTTGTGTGTGGCTTCTGTATTCACCAGTGTTGTGTGTGGTTCCTGTATCCACCAGTGTTGTGTGTGGTTCCTGTATCCACCAGTTGTGTGTGGCTACTGTATCCACCAGTGTTGTGTGTAGCTTCTGTATCCACCAGTGTTGTGTGTGGCTCCTGTATCCACCAGTGTTGTGTGTGGTTCCTGTATTCACCAGTGTTGTGTGTGGCTCCTGTATCCACCAGTGTTGTGTGTGGCTCCTGTATCCACCAGTGTTGTGTGTGTGTCTCCTGTATCCACCAGTGTTGTGTGTGTGTCTCCTGTATCCACCAGTGTTGTGTGTGTGGCTCCTGTATCCACTAGTATTGTGTGTGGCTCCTGTATCCATCCACCAGTGGTGTGAGTGGCTCCTGTATCCACCAGTGTTGTGTGTGTGTGTCTCTTGTATCCACCCACCAGTGTTGTGTGTGGCTCCTGTATCCACCCACCAGTGTTGTGTGTGTGTCTCCTGTATCCACCCACCAGTGTTGTGTGTGGCTCCTGTATCCACCAGTGTTGTGTGTGTGTGTCTCCTGTATCCACCCACCAGTGTTGTGTGTGGCTCCTGTATCCACCCACCAGTGTTGTGTGTGTGTCTCCTGTATCCACCCACCAGTGTTGTGTGTGGTTCCTGTATCCACCAGTATTGTGTGTGGCTCCTGTATCCATCCACCAGTGTTGTGTGTGGCTCCTGTATCCACCAGTGTTGTGTGAGGCTCCTGTATCCACCAGTGTTGTGTGAGGCTCCTGTATCCACCCACCAGTGTTGTGTGTGTCTCCTGTATCCACCCACCAGTGTTGTGTGTGTGTCTCCTGTATCCACCCACCAGTGTTGTGTGTGGCTCCTGTATCCACCAGTGTTGTGTGTGTGTGTCTCCTGTATCCACCCACCAGTGTTGTGTGTGGCTCCTGTATCCACCTACCAGTGTTGTGTGTGTGTCTCCTGTATCCACCCACCAGTGTTGTGTGTGGCTTCTGTATCCACCCACCAGTATTGTGTGTGGCTCCTGTATCCACCAGTGTTGTGTGTGGCTCCTGTATCCACCAGTGTTGTGTGAGGCTCCTGTATCCACCAGTGTTGTGTGTGTGGCTCCTGTATCCACCAGTGTTGTGTGTGTCTCCTGTATCCACCAGTGTTGTGTGTGGCTCCTGTATCCACCAGTGTTGTGTGTGGCTCCTGTATCCACCAGTGTTGTGTGTGGCTCCTGTATCCACCAGTGTTGTGTGTGTCTCCTGTATCCACCCACCAGTGTTGTGTGTGTCTCCTGTATCCACCAGTGTTGTGTGTGTCTCCTGTATCCACCCACCAGTGTTGTGTGTGTCTCCTGTATCCACCAGTGTTGTGTGTGTCTCCTGTATCCACCCACCAGTGTTGTGTGTGTCTCCTGTATCCACCAGTGTTGTGTGTGTGTCTCCTGGCAGTCCTCTCCGGGATTATCCCCAATCAGGAGAAGATTGTCTCTCGCACAGCAGACGGTTATCCTCGAATCAACCGGAGATAATCATCCAGTCAACAATACATTTTTCACCCAATCTTCTGAGATTGGTTCACTCGGCCCGGCCGACTAGCGGTAAGCCGTTCCCAGCAGCGGCAGCAGCGGTGGTGTTTACACAGGGAGTGGGGGAGTGTTGGGGGAGGGAAGACAAGCCGGGCACATATACAGCACAGGGGAGAGGAGGAGGAGGAGGAGGAGGAGGAGGAGGAGGAGGAGGAGGAGGAGGAGGAGAGGGGAAGGAGGGGTGGAGGGTTGTGTTGTTTGCGTGGTCATCTTGCCACTGTGGTGGAGGGCCACTGGCGCACAAATAGCTCAGGAGTATGGAGGGGAGGAGGAGAAGGAGGAGGACGAGGGGGCAGGAGCAGCGGCGATCCACCTCGACAACATGGAGGGGGACATATATCGTGGCCATGACATTCATTGTGGGAAGGGGTGGAGTTGCCTTAGTCTGATACGTTTGCTGGGTGTTGTTCGATGGAACGTAATGGCGCAATGTGGCGTTCACTCTCACGTTTGTGGAGTGTGTGTGTGTGTGTGTGTGTGTGTGTGTGTGTGTGTGTGTGTGTGTGTGTGTGTCGAACTCTGTGGTATGGAGTGGTGGCGTTCGGTTGGAAAAAAATCCTGGCGCAAAAGTCGTGCTCAGCTGAAGATTACTGATGAAAGAGGAGCTCATGTGAACAGTGGACGCTGGACACTTAAAAAGATTCGCCGGATCGGGTGGAAAAATAGAGACGGGAGCTTCCCCTAAAACCTCTCTAGAATCACTTAGATCCATGGCAGTCTGTCGGCACCAGAGCTGGTGCGATGCAGGGAGGAGTGAGGTTGGCAGATGGGTGGGGGAAGGGAGGAAGTTGAGGAAGGGGCAGTAGGCGCGGTTTGTAGGGCTTGGGGATGATGGGACGCTCGGACTTATGATGGGCAGAGGTTGGATGGGTGGAGCGGGCGGGATGACGGAGCGTTGGTGGCCGTGGTGCCTCAGACCCGGCGGATCTGTTATGCTGGCAGGTCTCTTTGGCACTGTAGTGCCTCACGCCTCGCGGCGTTGTCATGGTAATAGGTCTCTTGGCACTGTGAGGCTTCAGATCTGGTGGCACTGAGGTGGCAGCTTTCCTGGCACTGTACTGCCTCAGCCTTCCTGTGGTACTGTTATGGAAGTAGGTCTCTTGGCACTGTAGTGCCTCAGGTCTCGCGAGACTCTCACGTCTCAGATCTCGTGGAAACTGTTATTCAAGTCATTTCTCCTAGCACTGAAGTAACTCCGAAATCTCGTGGTACACTGGTGTTCTTAAAGAACAGGTTACATTATGGTGTCACTCTCCCATCAATTCCCTGTGTCTCACACCAGCACCTTGTGCCATGTGTGTAGGGAAGAGGGGGAGGGGAAGGGGAGCAACTGTGATCAACCCTGATCGCTCTTGCTGTAGAGAGGGTCACGCACCCCACAGCTGTACACTCACAACATGGATTTGCCAGAGTCCGCCAGTAATGATAGTACATTACGACCCTCAGGCCTCAGCGGCAACATCCCTTAATTCCCTCTGTTTACCCCCAGACCCTATGAAGCAGTGGAGTGAAATTCATGAGGAAATAACCACAAGGAGTATTAAGTATCTCTCTGTCAAAATTAATGGACCGTCCCGCTATGAACAGGAGGCACCAGTTTAGTCCTTCGCCCTCTGAGGCTAATCCTATAAAGAATGGCGGGGTAAAAACAAGGTCATCCACAACCATTATCCTTCGAACTTTTACCTGACACTTGATGGTCATGTGTATGGGGCCAGCGAGGCTCGAGACTGAGGGAGACTTTGTGTAGTCATGAGGACAAAGGACACGCATTAGGACACACAAAGGGACCAGACAAGAGAACGAATATGTGTGTCTTTAAGGCGCGATCAGTTAGCAGGTAGAAAGAGCACAAAAAGTACTTGAATACAGAAGACCGGACAATGTGTAAGTGCTCCAGGGACTCTAGTGTTGGGTGGTGACATTAGTCAAATTGCAGGCTGCAATTATCGCATTTAGCAGCTGACCAGGCCACTCCCTGGGTGGAGCTGTCGTAATTCCGAGGATTGCCCAACTTTACCAAGTTCACCGTCTGTTAGCACAGAATGAGGTCAGAGCTTACGACTTTCGAACATAAAAAAAACCACCTTCGCCTTTAATAACGGAAGCCCTGCGCACTGGGTTGCACCAGTCGGTGGCGTCTGCCATGCCCAGAGGAGGACAGCTTCTCCTCCAAGGACCACATTCCTGACCTTACTTGACCGCCTCTTATGTATACCCGGAGATCACTGAAAGCGAGTGAACCAAGGTGGTCGACTTGCTTCAGACAACCCCTTTTTATCTGGTCGATAAAAAGGTCTTGGCCGTGTGATTCACGGAGCCCTTGGGACGCCTCCACCGTCAGAAGTTGTTAAGAGCTGGACCAACGTACGAGCCTAGGGAGATGCTGCAACGCAAGCATTAACGGCAGTTGCATATCACTCAGGGCAGCGGGCACGTGCCACTCCTCCCACCTACTAAAGCTCCAAGTACAGCCGGCAGCCACGTATCCCTGCTTCACCTCCTGCATCTTCCCCAGCACCGCAGGACTCTTACTCATTCCTTCGTTTTACACCTCACCCACCACCACCCTCACCTGACCTCTCCTTCCTCCCACAATACAAAACCTCAAGCAGCTCTTTATCCCATCGCTCCCTCTCCTGCTGTACCTTGCTCAATAAAGCACTGTTGCTGTTGCTGCTGCTCTTGCTCATATGTTTCCCTTCCTTCTATTTAGGAATAATAACTGGACCATAACACCCTACGGGAACACTGCTTTAGGACAAATCAAAATCTATGTATCGGGAGAGAAATGTACATCGAAGTATGCCAAGTATTTCTAAAAGTATAATCAGTGTTATCCGTGGCACGCTTCTCATGAGAATGAAACACATATTCAAGAAAGATGTACCTTGACCAAGTCATCCACATGTCCAAGGAATGAATCACGTACCCAGATAATGAAGCACGTATTTAGCGACTGAATGACGTTATATAACTTGGAAAAACGAATACGTGAATCAAGTATTTTAATTTCATCACATTTGCGACCAGAGAATCTTTGCATCCAGTCATTGCTCAGAGATAACTGTTAAACCAGAGAGTGAATCACCTCTCTTACCACTGGTCTACGGCATGACCTTAAAGGGTTAGGTCAAAGGTCAAAGCCATTGTATCTTCAAGGATTCGAACTCTCGTGCTTTCTTTCATACATCTATACTTTATTTGCCAATTGCACAAAGACGACGCATTTCAAATGACAGCATGGGTGGAGGGATGCACGGCCAGGGAGTCGGTGGAGGCAAGTACAGAGCAGCTTACAATGGGTACAATAAATCGACTTAGGAGGATGACAGGTGGGCCCAGGTTGTCCCACAGGGTCCATGTCCCACCAGAAACGAAGGAGTAATGGTATTAGGGGCATTTGTGCCATACAAAGCAAGTTAACATCAGGCTTACATACAGAGAGCATCAGGACTCTTTTGGGTATACAAGCACAAACCTCATAATGACCAGTGGAAACACAGAGCACACGTGTCAATGGTGCACCTAGTGTATACCTAACTCTGGGAATACGTACGTGGCGGAGAGAGAATGGTGTGTGATGTTGATTCATGTGGGTATGGCGAGGCAGGTCTGGGAGGGAAGGAGGGTATGTGTGAGGGAAAAGGAGGGAGCAAGGGGACAGAGGGTAACCTACGACGGTAATATTGTGGTGGGAAACACAAACACACACACCTGGTCCTCGCTGACTGCGGGAGGAGGGGCGTTGGGTGGTGGACAGGCGTGCACGGTGTGGGATGGAAGGCGTACAGGGTGTGGTAGGGGAGGAGTGCAGGGAGTGGTAGGGAGGAGTGCAGTGTGTGTGTGTGTGTGTGTGTGTGTGTGTGTGTGTGTGTGTGTGTGTGTGTGTGTGTGTGTGTGTGGAAGAGATGTGTAGAGGTGGACAGCCGGCGCCACGAGAGGATGGAGGGAGGAGAAAAGGGAAAGACATGGAAATGGTCATTTGGTGTTGGTTGTGTGAGTGATGGAGAGACAAGGAGGGAACGGAGCAGGTCTGGGTGGTGTGTGTCGTGAGAGCTGTGAGAGCGGTAGGATGTGGGGATGGAGGGAAGGGAGACGGTGAGGAGGGCACAGGAGGGACTGCGATCATTAACTGTGACGAGGAGGAACGAGAGTCACGGAGCAGAGCAGATGTAGTATGTGTGAGGGAGGCAAGTACCGATGACGCTCGTGTACTGGAGGAGGAGATTACTCAGCTGAATGCCACCGACACTTCCAGCGCGTAGCGATACTGATCACTTCGTCGTGAGACGAGAGCTTACTGCGTCAACAATAACTGACACTTCTTTCATTCGTTCTCTTTCCCATGATCTCAGTTCATCTCTATCCTTTCCTTCTCCGATCGTTAACTCCTTCTTTTGATTTCTTATATCTATTTTTTTTCTTCTAACATTTTCCCACGTCCTTCACGGTATAACAACAGATAAGGCATGGTGCAAATCTTCAAAGGACGGGACCCAGTTATACAAACAAAATCGAGTGTGGCGCTCCGCCAGCGTTCATAACTACGAGATCGTTCACAGACCATCAAGGGTTTTTTTTTTTTTTTACCTTGGAAGCGAAAACAGTGGACCGAGGAGTGATGGGAGCTCTCTCTCTCTCTCTCTCTCTCTCTCTCTCTCTCTCTCTCTCTCTCTCTCTCTCTCTCTCTCTCTCTCTCTCTCTCTCTCTCTTCCTTTTTACCACACACCCCATCAAGAAACTTCGCCGTGTTTAATGACCACAAAAAAACCTACGAAAGGTAAAGAAGACCTTTTAAAGTTCATGCGCCTTTAAAAGAAAAAAAAAAAAATAAAACCTGTTTTTCCTTCCATCTTTTTCCACTTACTATTTCATTAGTGAATTACCTTGGTCTCTGGTGCTCTTGGCACTGATTACTGGGCCTCCTGAGGTTCAGCGAGTGATTATCTTAAGGCCTATGCGACCGCTTACAATGATTTATATTCCACTAGGAACACAGCCGCGCTCCTCTCAGTGTGTGTGTGTGTGTGTGTGTGTGTGTGTGTGTGGGTAATGGGGCGGGACATGTTTCGAGACTCAGAGACGTCCAGTGAGATGGACTTACGGCGAAAGTAATCCTTCGGTACTGGGATTATTTTCGTACCAGGATATATATATATATATATATATATATATATATATATATATATATATATATATATATATATATATATATATATATATATATATATATATATATATACGATGTCCAACGAGCACTTTCTTGTATTTACATTGTCCCTTGACAATGTAAATACAAGAAAGTGCACTTTGGACTGATCCTGTTTCACCGTGACCAACTGCATTATATACATATATATATATATATATATATATATATATATATATATATATATATATATATATATATATAGAGAGAGAGAGAGAGAGAGAGAGAGAGAGAGAGAGAGAGAGAGAGAGAGACAAAAAGGAAACTTTCCGTACTCTCTGGTAAAAGGAAAATACCTCGACGCATCCGCGACATTGCCAAGGTTTGAAAAAGAAGAAAAAAAAAGAAAAAAGAATACAAAGTTGTTCTGAAAAAGTTTTTATACTCCACGGTCAGGAAGAAAAGTATTACAGCGCTAGGATGCTGAAAGTATACATGTATATGTATGGAGAGAGAGAGAGAGAGAGAGAGAGAGAGAGAGAGAGAGAGAGAGAGAGAGAGAGAGAGAGAGAGAGAGAGAGAGAGAGAGATACGTGCTGGGCCCAGACTCTGGTCTTTGCCCAGAAGGAATGTGTGAGGATAAGTTAGAAAATAGAAGAGTGGGAAGAGGAGATAAGGACGCTGCAATAGGAGGAGAAGGAAAACGGAAGATGATACGAAAGAGTACGTGAAAATGAAGGAAAAAGAAAATATATGAAGATAATGTACAGCGGAGATACAGGATAGTAAAGAAAAAAAAAAAAAACAGGGAATAAAGAATTGAAGCATGGGTAAGATATGGAAGTAATCCGAGCTCAAGGAAGGAGGGAGAGAGAGAGAGAGAGAGAGAGAGAGAGAGAGAGAGAGAGAGAGAGAGAGAGAGATAGAGAGAGAGAGAGAGAGAGAGAGAGAGAGAGAGAGAGAGAGAGAGAGAGAGAGAGAGAGAGAGACGAACTGGCTGGTATATTTTTCCTCCGCCGGTAATAAAATGAGTCAGGTCAGGTCAGGGGGGGTTGGGCAGTCCTTAGATCAGCATCGGCTGCGTCAGCCAGGCAAAATGGCAGCAAAATAAACCCTCTTGAGCACGACGGTTCGACTCCCCCCCTTAGCTAGGCTGTGGTGACGACTTGGTCCCTGACTCTGACCTCCCTCAGGGTGCATCTGGGTCGAAGGTCATTATTCAACCTCCCGCCGCGGTTGGCATTGCTGACCGTGATGCACGCACGGGTCGCCCAAGGGGGTGGTGGAGTCCGAGCATAGGTTCGAACGTTGGTCGCAGCAGTCGGTCCACAGTCAACGCAGCTGTTCATCCAACCCCAAAGTGGATGGTCGATGTATCGAGTCCTTGACTTATACACACAACGACACGTAGATAGATAGATAGATAGATAGATAGATAGATATAGATAGATAGACAGATAGATATGGCATAAATGGGATGGCCTTGACTTGGGTATTGAGTAGTCTGTGTCATTTCAGCCATCATGAAAAAAAAAAATGAGTTGGATCTGGTCCTTCTCGGCCACTGGACTCTTGCTGTGAGAACAATAGCACTAATGTGGCAGAGACTAATGCCATATCAAACGTTTGTTACAACAGCTGACAGAACAACTTCACCAGTGTTTCAATGTCCTTTACTTTTTTTTTTTTTAACGCCGTAAAGAAGGAGGGACGAGATGAAGAAGCGAATGGTCAGGACGGGAGGTTGGAGCACCATGAAGGCGCTGTTGTGTGTAAAGATGTAAGCCTTAGGAAACGTTTAGTGAAGCGTGTAGGTGGATAATGAAGATGTAAAAGCCTTAGAAACGTTTGGTGAAGTCAGCGGGTGGTTTGTTTAGTACGCAAGCTTAACAAACGTTTAGTGACGCGTGTACGTGGAGTATGAAGATGTAAAAGCCTTAGAAACGCTTAATGCAGTGTGTCAGTAGTTTGTTCAACATGTAAGCTTTAAGAAACGTTTAGCGAAGTGTGTGAGTGGGTTCGTCCAGCACGTAAGCTTGAGGAACGTCTAGTGAAGCGGGTGAGAAGAGTGTAAAGATGTAAACCTAAGACACGTTTTATGAAGTGTGGAAGTAACTCGGTGAATACGTAAGCTTAAGAAGCGTGTGTTGGAGTGTGTGTGTGTGTGTGTGTGTGTGTGTGTGTGTGTGTGTGTGTGTGTGTGTGTGGTTTGCTAAGTATGTCGTCTCTATCTGCCTTATCTACATTATCCCAGGCATACTGGGAGTGTGTGCGTGACGATGACAATACGTGGGTTGGCTTAGGAATATGTAGAGGTGAGGTGACACAGCAGCTGCTCTTCTGTTTCTAGAGCGCTTGAGGAATGAAGGAATTCTAATATCTATTTTTTCTTCTTCCTACGTCCAACGGGGAAAAAAAAAAAATGTGAAACTAAGCTTCATCCTTGCTGCACCAGCAAAAGGGATTTGATTACATCTTTCTTTCTTTGCTGCTCGTTCGGAGGGTGTCTGGTGCACTCCTCCCCCCCTCCCTGCAAGCAAGGGCGCAAAGGCTACACAGTGCATGAAGGCATGAAGGGAGAGAGAGAGAGAGAGAGAGAGAGAGAGAGAGAGAGAGAGAGAGAGAGAGAGAGACATATCTTACAAATCACATGATAAATGAACTGTTTTAAGAAGTTGTGGGAAGCAATAGAGAAATTATGTAATAAATAGTATAAGGAACGAGTTTGGCCAGTGCGACAGCTGTCGAGGAGAACTTCCACATTCCTTGTTATTGTCTGGTTATAGTAAATAATCAACAGCGTTTGAGGAAATGATATGTCAACAACTGGTGACATGCTTTAGGTATTACCGGACTCCATTTGCTCGAGGTTGCAACGCCAGTGAAGTGCCACTTTTTGGAAGTATACTTAGTCTCTTCAAAGAACTTCTCACTCCAAAGGAGACTCTATTTCCCTGCTACTGAACGCAACGCAGCCCTTGAGCTGCAAGAGACTTTTCATAAAGGTCCAGGGTAACACTCTCTCAAAGAAACTGGTTCATGGGGTTACTCACAAATAAGAGATAAAATAAACCATGAACAGGTTGGATAGACCTTAATATCTGATCTGTCCCTCACAATCACCGTAAACTTACAATACACATGACTGAGAAGCTTAACTCACTAATGAACTTTGGCATGAAGATCCTCGAGTTGGCACAATGCTGACAAAAGACGTCAATGAAAAGTCACACTAAGACTCCGTTTTCTTTGGGACTTAAGAGAGCACGGATGCCGGAGACGAGGGTAAACCTAGTTATTGTATCGGGGTATTGTATTGGGGCGATTATTATCATTCGAGTCTGCACACTTGTATCGAAAGACCTAAGCTCAACTGCAGGCAGAGCACACACGAAGTGCAGACCGCCTATAATACATTACGACAGAATTCTCAACAGGGATTAGATTTTTCACAGGTGATTCCTTTGTGTCAAGGAAACTTAGAGAGAGAGAGAGAGAGAGAGAGAGAGAGAGAGAGAGAGAGAGAGAGAGAGAGAGAGAGAGAGAGAGAGAGAGAGAGAGGTATTATGGAAATCAGAGATAAATTTGAATAACAAAACGTGAACAATGACGGCAGTGACGAATACAGATTAACCTCTGGGCAATTCAAAGCCCCTTAACGATCAATCCCTCGATCATAACAATACGACTGTGCGACCTTGCTTAACCACGACGTTACGACTCGGGTATATGCCGCGACCTTTGACCTGACCCTTAAAAGGTCATGACAAAGGCCAGGACATCATACCCAAGGGGTTGCGCGGTCGTACTCAAAGAGGCAAAACTCACCATATTCAACCTGTTGTGATGACCCGTAGGAATGAACAGGTAGTAACACTGCATCTCCACACGGTTCCCTGACGTATCTCATACACACGGTTCCCTGACGTATCTCATACCACACAGAACATTGCTCTGTGACAGCCTCACCCCATTCTATGAACGTTTGCCCTATGTGCAGTGCGCCAGTATATCATTAATACCCTATGTCACAATTTGCCTGCTGAACTGTTAACTGTTAACTCTCTCTCTCTCTTTGCGGCCTTGGCCGGACAAAACATCGTCTGAAGCACTATTAAAACCCTGCAGGGATCAAAAGAGTTTCCCAGGAGACAATGGAAGGTCTACAGATACAAGATCTTCGCATCCATAAACACATGTAAAGAAGGCCTGTGCTGTCGTAAACACCTGGCCCTCGCCGCCGCCAAGGGAGAAACTTTCGTATTCAAAACACGTCACCTGCATGATAGCCCGGCCCTTGACTTCCTCGACGAGAGAGAGAGAGAGAGAGAGAGAGAGAGAGAGAGAGAGAGAGAGAGAGAGAGAGAGAGAGAGAGAGAGAGAGAGAGAGAGAGAGAGAGAGAGAGAGAGAGAGAAACCCTCAAAGGACAAGAGATTTACAGTCGGTGGGGATGGGAGGGATCAAAGCCGAGCCACCTAAGGCCACTTGGTTGTCCAGGATGATAAGTGGTGGACCACTTCTGACTTTGTCCAGGAAGATAAGTGCTGGGCCACTTGATGGTCCAGGAAAAAAAGTGCTGGGGTGCATGATTGCCCTGGAAGATAAGCGCTGGACCATTTGACTGTCCAGGAAGATAAGCACCGGGCCACATGACGGTCCAGGAGGATGTTAAGTGCTGGACCACTTAATGGTCCATGGCGATAAGTGCTGAGGTGCATGACTATCCAGGGAGATAAGTGCTGAGGTACTTGATTGCCCTGGAAGATAAGTGCTTGGCCATTTGACTGTCCAAGAGGACAACTGCTGGGTTCCAGAGCTGTCCAATTGGATAAGGGCTGGGCCCTTTGGTTCTTCAAATAGATAAGGCCTAGATCACTTGGCTCTCCTGGAAGATAAGAGCTGGACCATTTTGGCTCTTAGATAAGATCTCGTCGCCACTTGACTGATCAAAGAGATAAGAAATGACCACCACTTGGCCGTCCAAGGAGAAAAGGACTGGGTGGGACTGTCTCGAGAAGTGACTTACTTCTTATTTTGGATGAGCTACACGCGATGGAACGGAGAATCAGGGCGAGTGATTCACGCCTCAGGTTCCAGGGCTCACATGACCACAGACAAGAGAAACCTCTTAACTTGTAACCACACACACGCACACTACCAGAAGCTTTATACAGAGGGTGGGAACATTTTCCCACGAGTTTAAAACTCTCTCTCCCCCAGTAACAGATATAGTAATCACTCTCTCTCTCTCTCTCTCTCTCTCTCTCTCTCTCTCTCTCTCTCTCTCTCTCTCTCTCTCTCTCTCTCTCTCTCTCTTTCTCTCTCTCCGTTGTTGTGGTGTCCCTTGGGGTGGGGTCGGAGGGGAGACTGAGGCTTGCCAGACATTAACATCTTCAGCACCACGGCCCCGACGTTATGCTGGTGGTGTAGACGGCTTCCCTTGTCCCTTCCCAGTCTCGATCACCCGACTTTCTCCCAGGTACCGAGAGGAACAGTTGAGCGAACTGCCGAACGACCGCTCGAGCCAGGATTCGAACCCACGCTGGCCCGTGCATGCGGCATGGGCGGCAACGCTGACCACCACAACACTCGATGAGAATTTTATCCTCGAACAGGATGATGCGACCAGTGAGTATGATGGAGTGACCTGAGGGGTCGTGGCGTCGTGCTCAGGGGGTTGAAATAGTGAACGGGACATAATTGCCATGACAGCAACACGGTGACCCACTACAAGCTGTGAGAAACATACCCTGGCGCTCACTCCTACGCACGCACGCGTTGAAAAAAAGAAGATTTGGGAGGGTAAAATGTAATTATGTCATAATTACACTCGCTTATGTACTCCTGATCTTCTTTTCTTGGGCCTTGGATGCAGATTACACAAGATTGTTTTCGTAACTGACATCATGGAATATTTTCTCATTAACGGTGTTCATTTGCACGACGTCTTTCACTCATCTGTTTGTCTAAGACAGGAGGAACCAGTGCTTCCAGGACTTCACGTGTATACATCATGACGTCCTCACCTTCTGGTTTTCCACTGGATCGTAGTGTGAAAGTCTTCAACCCATCGCCAAGAGCTTTGGAGTATGAATGAAAATATCGGTCGGTTGCTGGTAGAGGGAACCTTTTATAGCAATATCTGGCACATTAATTTTGCCGGGTTTTGTAAAAGGTGATTTAAGTAGGCATCAATATTCGAGGCGCGCGAGAGCCCCCGAGGTTATCTGTGGTGTACCGTCGTAAAGTCCTTGATCTTGCGATGGTTCAACAGCTGCTGCTGGGGATAGTAAGGTCTTCATCCTGGCAGTTCTGTGTCATTGATCAATTTCTCGAGCTATCTACGCTTTTCTTTTTTTTCTTTTTAGAAGCTATTAATGCTTCCACCTAAGACAGATGTCAGTTTTACTCATCTTGATTTACATTCCAATTCCATTCTGGCTCGATCCACTGAACCGCCTTGGTTGCCTCCTTTAAGATCTGCTTCTCCGGGGCTATCCGTCTCTCAGTTCCTTTGTTCTCCTGCTTGTCCTTTAGGATTTCTTCCACCCCCATAAGAGAAAGTTCCTGAAGTGTACAAGCTGGAAATTTCAGCGCGGCCGACGAACCAAGATATTTCTAAGGTGAGCATTTTGGAACTCAGTTGGAAGGGCGTCTTTTGTACATATTCTGCTTCCAGTCTACGACAAGACCTTATCTGTCACGCCTGGAAAGGGGTAAGACTGACCTTACTGTGTGTCGTTAGCTGTCCTTTGTGTCGGATTTCATCTATTCCCCAACCTCCTCAGCACGACAGAAGGTCGTGCCGTCATATGCAAGGTTGGTCGTACATGTCGTTCTAAAGAGTCGTACTGTGGGGGTCATATCGTCGTGCTTTCGGGTCGCCCCATCTTGCTCAAGGGTGGTGGCATTATTGTCATGCTCAAGGGTCGTATCGTCGTACTCAAGGGGCGTAACGCAGTATTCACCGGTCGTATGTCGTTCTCAAGGGTCGTATTGTCATGCTCAAGGCTCACGCAGTCGTGCTCAAGGCTTACGCAGTCGTGCTCAAGGCTCAAGCAGTCGTGCTCAAGGCTCACGCAGTCGTGCTCAAGGCTCACGCAGTCGTGCTCAAGGCTCACGCATTCGTGCTCAAGGCTCACGCAGTCGTGCTCAAGGCTCACGCAGTCGTGCTCAAGGCTCACGCATTCGTGCTCAAGGCTCACGCATTCGTGCTCAAGGCTCACGCAGTCGTGCTCAAGGCTCACGCAGTCGTGCTCAAGGCTCACGCAGTCGTGCTCAAGGCTCACGCAGTCATGCTCAGGGGTGGCACTGCCGTGTTCAAGGGTCGCATCGTCCTGCTCAAGGCTCACGCAGTCGTGCTCGAGGGTGGCACTGCCGTGTTCAAGGGTCGCATCGTCCTGCTCAAAGGGGGGATTAAAATCATTCACTCGTTTACGAATCACTCGGGAACCTTTTGACCCACTTTACACGCTGCTGCTGCTGCTGTCTCATTTAATCTAATTCTCGGTTTTACTCTCAATCTTTCTGATTCACTTTAATCCTATATGACATACGCACACGCCCTGCCTATCTCATCTGGTACGTTCCTGACCGCTTTCTAACCTTCCCAGAGATCGAAGAACGTTCCTTTTTCGTAGTACTATATATATATATATATATATATATATATATTTTCCTAAGAGTCCACGGGGGAAAATGAAACACGATAAGTTCCCAAGTGCACTTTCGTGTAATAATCACATCATCAGGGGAGACACAAGAGAGAAATATATAAGTCAGTTGATATACATCGAAGAGACGAAGCTAGGGTGCCATACCCTGTGGGCTTTCTGATTCATCTTGATTATCCTAATTCATCCAGATCCTCCCCATAACATCATCCATCATGTGGGTCCGTGATCAATCCTCCTCCTGAACCGAAAGGGCGCGCTCCTGAGTCACTCCAACCCGCCCCTGGCTCTCCCAACACACTCGCTGGCTCATCCGTCTATATCCCGGGTTCGTTCCTATCGTTCCTGCCACATCTAGGAGCCGCCTTGAATAAATGAGTACCCTCCTGTCTCGCCCATCTCGGTGGCGGACTTACCCATTCCATTCCTCATTCCTCTCCCATCATCCCTTCTCTCCCATCGCCTTTCTCACACATCCCATCCGTCCCTTTTCGGAGTCATCTTAACCTCCCGTGACCTGGGCCATATTTCTACCCCTCCCTTCCCACGGGGACGACCCTCCTCGCCTCCGTGACCGGCTGACGGGCGCTGACAGTCGGGCGAGTGAGCGGCTGACGGGCGATGACAGTCAGCTAGTGGCCTGTAACGGTTAGACCAAGACGTCAGCTGTGAGGGGTGAGGGTGTGGGTCTTAGCATCCGCTGGTGGAGGAGCTGGGGAAGAGAGAGAGAGAGAGAGAGAGAGAGAGAGAGAGAGAGAGAGAGAGAGAGAGAGAGAGAGAGAGAGAGAGAGAGAATGTGTGTGTGTGTGTGTGTGTGTGTGTGTGTGTGTGTGTGTGTGTGTGTGTGTGTGTGTGTGTGTGTGTGTGTGTGTGTGAGAGAGAGAGAGGAGAGGGATTGGTGTGAGGGAGGGAGGGACGAGTGGTGAGGAAAGACATGTAACACTGGCGTTGTCAAGGGTATTGGAGTGGCCAGCACGAGGACGACTGTATACATTTCGACTCGCACACACAAACATACACTAGGGGATGGGACGGGGTACAATATATACAAGGTTAAGAGACGCGGCAACACCGGTGTAAAACTCTCCCTGTAACACACAAATAATGACAATCACACACACACACACACACACACACACACACACACACACACACACACACACTATCTATCTATCTATCTACAGAAATGCATGACTGCTGGGTAAACCAATGAAATATTTTTGACAAAAGCAATGCTGGTGCTTCGGTTCTCTAAGCCTTCACGTTGAGTGAGAGTCTGAACTCCGGAGTTCTTCAAGTCTTTAAGATATGAAAGCAACACTCGGAGGGAAACACCACATACATGGCAACGAGGAGAACATCAAGATCCTTAGGGCGATGTCTCTGTACAGCTTTTTCCCACCCCACGCGTTGGGTCATCAAGTCCCGTGTTGCTATATGAGAAGAAGAATGCCTTCGCGTTTTCCTTGGGCAGGTGTCGTTGGAGAGCCTCATCTTTCACACTAATTACCTCCTGATGGCGACATCAAGGCGCCCATCACACTATGCTGACGACCTCTCCTTAAGTCAAGTGACGAACCGTACCGCCTGCTTGTGTATTCTGGATCCTGCCATAGCCAAGTGGGTCGATCTCTCTCTCTCTCTCTCTCTCTCTCTCTCTCTCTCTCTCTCTCTCTCTCTCTCTCTCTCTCTCTCTCTCTCTCTCCCTCCTTCGTCCTCTTCATCCCTACCATCATTATCATCTAAAGAACAAATCCTTTTTCTCCTCCTCCTCCTCCTTCTATTTCTCTGAGTAAAGAGTGTATTGGGTATATGTAGCCATCTATTTAAAGAATATTACGATTTTCAATAGCTTAAATTCACTCATATACGTGTAAACATACCCACTAGGAAACAGCAAAACTATGATGCAGATAGACCCATGTGCTTGAGTAACGTCAAGCATGGAAGGGTCATTCATATATCATTGACCCTCAGAGATGTCGGCTTTCATCGCCACCTACTACCGAGACAATTTCCCTCCCCCACTCCTCTACTCTGTATTCAAATGCCGCCGCTTCCCTTGTTGTGGTAAACAAGTTCCGAGACAGACCCACCCTCCTCCTCCTCCTCCTCTTCAGGAACGTGTCCTCTCGCGGTAACAGCCCCTCAAGACTGGCACCGTCCACGATGGAGTAGGAGAGGACAGCACCGTACCCGTCTGCTTCTCTTGAGTTGCTTGAAGTGGATGAAGTAATCCAATCAGACGCGAGAGGGGGAGGTGGACTAAGCTTCCAGCCAGAATGGAACGCTCTCGAGAGCTGCTACATCCATTCCTGAAGTTTTAACAGTTCGAAGGTCGAGTCATCCGGAGGCAGAGTTCTCTTGGAGAGCTGTGGGTCGTTCTACCAGGCGATAGCACGTCTTGGCACGGTGTTTACTGTAGTGGGATGACTCTAAGGACCTGGCGCTTCCACGCCAGGGGTGTGTACACCTAGAACGAACTGACGTGAGCTCTGCGACAGGGTCGGGAGTCACGTCGCATCCAAGAGGGTAGCTCTGCCGTCCAAGACTACATAGGTTGAGACCCTACAATGTTCCCGTATGGTGTGTTAGCTGTACGTGTCCCTGGGAGGAGTCACTGTAAGCTCCCTTGTCCAGCACAACTTCAAAGTGTTTGAGGATATGTATCGGTGCTTCCTTTTGCAGGTGTATCCATTTAGAAAAGGGAGGGTGTGAGGATGATTCGTCTCCCATATATAGCCTGTAGCGCCTGGCAGAAGCCTTAGGAAAAGACCTTGCAGAGGAACCATATTCCATACTGACCAATGACTCCCTTTCTCTCAGCTCTACCTTATGTTGCGTGATTCAGGAGGCTCGAGTCCATCTGATGGAGGATCCGTGACAGATGCTCTTCGCCTCAGCTTTAGCCTGTGTTGCAAGCTCGGTACAAAGCTCCTGGTGATCCACGTGTTGAGGGGAGGGGGATCTGTTCACCGTCATGTCGAAAGGAGGGAGATGAGGGCGAAAACAATCCGTTGGAAAACCCCGAGTCCTACACTCTGTGGAACAGATATCCTGCGAGGTGATCAAAAAGCGGCTATCCCTGCGGTGTTGCTCTCTCTCTCTCTCTCTCTCTCTCTCTCTCTCTCTCTCTCTCTCTCTCTCTCTCTCTCTCTCTCCTCCCTCCCTCCCTGGAAATAATGAACCTCACATAAAGGCAACAGTAACGAGTGACGTTTATAAAGGGAATAATGTTAGTCTGTAATGTGACTGAGGGGAAGATTAATGCGATTTCAGCTGGATTCTAAAATCAGCTGGAGGGGTAAAGCGCTGTATCTTTTAATGTAATTACTTCAAAATCATGACGTGATATTACCACTTTTGTTCAACCCAAACTTATATATATATATATATATATATATATATATATATATATATATATATATATATATATATATATATATATATATATATATATATATATTGTGGAGTAGCTCGTTCCGACGTGCTCAAGGGTCTAATCATATCCTATCTAGGAGAGATTGTAGTTACTATGCTTTTACTTCATGTACCAAATGAAGCAATCTGTTTAAACATACATTCTAATCTATCTCAGAACGTCTACTCATCTTTTTTTTGTCAAAGAGAGAATGGGATTGTTCACTGGCAGACGAGGCGACAGCTTGTAGCGTCCACACAGCACTCTTTATTAAGAGCCTGTGTTCTCTTCTGAGAGCATGTGTGTTGATGACATGGCTCTACGCTGTTGGAGAGAGAGAGAGAGAGAGAGAGAGAGAGAGAGAGAGAGAGAGAGAGAGAGAGAGAGAGAGAGAGAGAGAGAGAGAGAGAGAGAGAGAGGTGCGAGGGGAGTTAATGGTAGAAATATTCGATGCTTTTATTACGACTGTAATGTCGCTTAAATCTTTCCCCTTTCATTAGTAGTGTAATTCCCTTTTATCAATATATTTGACTACCCTATATATATATATATATATATATATATATATATATATATATATATATATTTTTTTTTTTTTTTTTTTCAAACTATTCGCCATTTCCCGCGTTAGCGAGGTAGCGTTAAGAACAGAGGACTGGGCCTTTGAGGGAATATCCTCACCTGGCCCCCTTCTCTGTTCCTTCTTTTGGAAAATTAAAAAAAATGGTGAGAGGGGAGAATTTCCAGCCCCCCGCTCCCTCCCCTTTTAGTCGCCTTCTACGACACGCAGGGAACACGTGGGAAGTATTCTTTCTCCCCTATCCCCAGGGATATATATATATATATATATATATATATATATATATATATATATATATATATATATATATATATATATATATATATATATATATATATTTCTGCCTTCGGGAGGTGGCGTCAGGACCAGATGGACAAAGGCTTCATTATCCTGAGAGAGAGAGAGAGAGAGAGAGAGAGAGAGAGAGAGAGAGAGAGAGAGAGAGAGAGAGAGAGAGAGAGCAATATGCTACCCACGTACCTCCTCCTGCGTGTCGTAGAGGTGCGACTGAGAAGGAACGTTTGGAGCTGGAAATTCTTCCGTCTCCTGTATCAGCACTTTTCTCTAACCAGGGACCGAGGTGTTCCCTTCCGTGACGCAATTTCTGTTAAGGACAACTAACGCAGCAGCGCGGGCTAGGTCTTGCCTCGACCCCACGAACATACTCATCCTCCCCAGAAGTACTCGGTTCCCTTAAGCGTTATTTCCTCTTTGGCCGGTTTGTTTGCGTCCGCTTGAGGTAACCAACTCGGGAATGTTTCCTCCTCGCCCGTCGTTTTCGTTCCCTTTGATCACTGGGGCACACCTGCCGCTGTTATAACCACACGTTGTCCACCACTCCCTCTCTCTCTCTCTCTCTCTCTCTCTCTTGCACTCCCTTGTGCCTCTCCCGTTATGCTGCGTCGTCTCATTCAAGCTTTCCTCTCCCTCTTCCCTCCACCATCAAGCTCTACGCTACCTCCCTCACGCTTCCCTCTCTCACCCAAGTCCCTAATTACTCCCCTCTTTCCTCCACCCTTATCAATCATCCCTCATGCTCTCCCTTTCCCTCCCTCTCTTATCTCCCTCACGCGCCTCCTTCTATTCTCCACCTTCTGCCATCTACCACATCATCATGTTCCTCAACCTTGCTGCTCACGCGTGTCTTCCTCATGCTTGTTACTCCTCCCTGTTCTCTTCCATTTGCGTTCCTCATTCCTAGTTCCCGTCTCCCTCTCTGCCATTTACTTTCCACACACACACACACACAACCTTGCCCCAGGCTCTGGTCTGGGAGGGAAGGTGGGAACGTCTGCCTCTCATGATGCATTCTGCCTGGGGAGTTCACCACACCTGGAGACTCCCACCAAAATCACCTGGCATAAGATGTTGTACTCAGGAGACTGTGTGGCATTCTCGGCGCTCCTCAGGGCCCTGTGGTTCACGCTGCAGTCTGGGGGTCGTTCTGTACTCTGGGGGTTGTGTAACATCCTACTGGGCGGTGTTCGACCCTGTGGTTCGTGCTTCAATCTCGGGGGGGTCGTGTTGTATTCTGGGGGCTGTTTAGCAATCTTCCCCGTCGTGTCGGGCCCCAAGATTCACGCTAGTCTCTGGAGGGGGGGGGGGGGGTCGCATTGTGCTCTCGCTAGTTTCTAAAGGTCATATTTCACTCAGAAACTCATTTAGTATCACCAGTTGATCTTCGGAGCGAGCCTTACGAGACACCAGACTGTCCCTAGCCTTCGGTGCCCTCACACATCAACGGAAAAGTCTCTCTTGTGTTCCAACTCGTTCCTCTATTTAGGTCTACAGTTTTCTTACTAGGGTTTCCAATTTTCCCATAATGCACATCTAACTTGCACACCGTTGCTTTCGAGGTTGTGTATCACCAACACCAAGCGTACCCGCTCTCTCTCTTCACGCATACATTGTGTTTCAAGTACGTCCTGAGTGCGTCTGAGAACAGCATCTACTTTCGTTTTCCCAGCCACTTGACTAATAATCCATGGCTATTCGTCCTTCGGTCTACAGCTCATTCCAGTACTATCCTTCCGTTGTGTCTCGCTGGGGATATTTCATAACAATGAGGGATACTCTGCATCAGTGGTTTAATGGCCTGGACCTTGTAGCTGGCTTTAAGGTGGGATGTTGCTGGTGGGCGAATCTGAGTACTCACATATGGGTCAGCATCCAGTAGTTGCCGATCCCATCTCGTCCGCCGTAGCCAGGGGAGCGGCGGGGGCAGACTGCAAGTTTTCCCGGGCGCTTGTCTCTCATCCTACGTCACATCTGTATCACATCTTCCTTCTGGCTGTGGACTATGGCATCTGGACGTCATCAGGCACGTCGCCATGGGAACACTGCGACGTGTATGATGGCTTCTGTACACCACTTCTGCAGACTGGTTGTGTACAGCCAATCGCGACATACCCTGTGCATCAGCTCGTAACATCCTGATAGCAGGCAAGTGTTTTGATCACTCACAGATCTCTGTCAGATCTTAAGATACGAGATACAGCGTTAAAATGCAATCTACTGCGCAAACACAATACACTTCCTTAATGAAAGCAGAACGCACCGCATCACCCCTTACCAAGACATGGGGAGCTGCCAATACTCACACTCAAGACAGGGTAAAGCAAAAAGGTGTCACTTGCAGCTTTTTTATTTTCCCCATTTCTTTTTATAGTAACTGAGGCGACGTGCAAGAAACGTGCCCTATTCATGGTTATCTCGGATGAAAAATACTGTACGTGGGAAACAATGATATTGAGGTATCTGTAGACTTGACTTTTAACGATGGAAGTGTTGTTCTAGTAAGGAATGACGGAAAGAGGGAAGAGAATTCCACAGCTTTGCTGTCCCCGGAGAAGAGGGAGGTAAACTAATGGTCAGTCCTGGTGTGGCTGGTCTCCACACAGAAACTGTAGGAAACGGTAGTCAGACGCGTGTGCCACAGGTCCAAGCCACAGTGGCTGAGACAGTCGCACACAGCTCACGCAAGCTGTGGCCAGAGATTTTACCTCTGAAGCGAGGAGAGGACAGCAGCATAATGTTGGATGAAAGAGGACGAGGACGGTTAGATGAGGTGATCCCGCGAGAATCCTAAGGTAGACCGTTTTCAATCCCACTCTGGCTACGAGAGAGGTGGAGGGGAAGTCATCCCAGATATTCGCCCCGAAACTACGTACTAAGGCGAATAAAACCACTGGGAGACGTGGAGCAGCTGCTCACAAGAGAAGTAAGTGCGACACCTACACAACGCCCCGATCTTCTCTGAGGAGCACATTTTGTGATATTCATATTGTGGAGGTTTCAAGGGCAAATTGAAGGATTGTGGTTGTGTCTAACGTGTTCATCTTACTGAAGGCTTCAACTGCAGCGATTCGAAATATCCGTAACAGTGGGATAACGAGTGTGATTTAGAAGGAGATACAGGAAGAAACTGTGTTGTACCATTTAATCTAGCCGGGTTACCGCCTGCTCATCCCGACGTGTTGCACGGCTCTGAATCATGATAGATGTCAGGGGCGAGAGAAGAAGCTAGCATTAGAGTAAGGAGGGTAAAGGAAAGTGAGATGAAGTGGAACCATGGGTGCAAGAGGGAACAGTGTGTTGGAAGTTGAAGAAAGATGATACTTAATGGAGAGAGGAAAGACAGTAGGCGATAGGAGTCAGACCCACTGCTGATAGGGTAAGAGGGAGGACTCACTCCATCAACGATTAACTCAATGGACCGACTAGAGAGGGCAGAGAGGAGCTGAAATAGACTAAGGAGGAACGTTTAGTGAGCAAAGACTTATGCCACTCCCTGTGAGATAGTTTGGAGATGTCGAGGGCCACGACGAAAAGACTCACCAAAAATCCCTGAAAGAGGAGGATCAAAGTCGGATCACACTGATCACCAATGGAATCACACCCAAAAGACATACTGATGATATGAAAGAAGGAAACAGGACTTTGTATGAGTTGGAAAGTGAGAGTTACATAGAGTTTCAAAGACTGTGGAGACACCAGAGGTGAAAAGCCAATACGGCGATATCTGGACGGGTCAGAACAGGTCTCCTTTCACAGGGATGGACTGCACCAAGGTATGCTTCGAAGAAGGGGGGAAAAAAGTCGGGCTTTTTCAAACAAAGGAGAAATAAACGAGTGTCCTGATCGATCGGAGTTAACTCAGGGCCACATTCCCTCACGGTACAGGGAGGTATGCTATCCGAACTATAAACCTTGCCCACTTACAAGCTGGAGGAGTACCCTGGTCTTGGGGGAAGACGACGTAGAAGAGAGCATACGTTCAGCGGCAGGAGGCAAGGGAAAGAGGATGCTGGACGGAAACAACCACAGTAAAGTAGGCAAGGGAGGAGGATGCTGAAGGGAAACATCCACAGTAAAGTAGGCAAAGGAGGAGGATGCTGAACGGAAATATCCACAGGAAAGTAGGCGAGGGAGGAGGATGCTGAACGGAAACATCCACGGTAAAGTTATCTGTTTCGTTCGCTCGCTGTTCGTCATGCTTCAGCCATTCCCGCTCGTCGAGCGTTGTCTTATCGAGTCTCTGGCGAGCTCCTCTCCGCCGCTGCCGTCTCTCGTGTTGTTATGTCTGTCACATACCAACCTTCCCTCTCAGACCTGATACTAATTTGTTTGTCGGACGGTATGCAGATCTGGTTGTCACTCGCCGCGTCTGGTCGCTCTTGTAGCAGTCCCCCTTTTTTCTTTTTTCTTTTTTTTTTTTTTTCGTTCGTTTTTGTCGGCCTTGATTTGGCTCCGCTAATCTAGTGATTGTTTGTTTAGTCCTCACGCCCGGTCTTTTTGCCCCAGCAACTTGTCTCTCGTCCCACAAAAGGTGTCTGACGTTCGGGGTGTCTGTTTCTTGCGTCTGGCATTTGTTTACCTACCGCCTCGGGTCATGCAGAGGTGTTGGTGCAGCTTTATGCCCGCTTCCTAGCCTCCTCCTCCTCCTCCTCCTTCCACCAAGGCCCGTAGCCAACCTTCCCACACCTACGTCCGACTTCCTCTCCTCCTCCTCCTCCTCCTCCTCCTTCAACAATACCCACAACACAGATGCTTGGATGATTACCAATGATGGCGAACTTCTCCGGAGCAAAAATCAAGGGGATTAATGTGACTGTCTGACGAATTGGAAGTCAAACCCTGAGCCCGAGAGCCGCGCCTTAAAGACCAGACAAGATCGAGCAACACAGCTGTTGTAGATAAGCTGTGGATACAGTTGTCATGCGAGAGTTTGAAGACACCGCGGGGCTACACACTCGGCTGCCGCATCTCCTGGCTCAGAAGGCATCAGTGGTGTGACAGAACAACAAAGCTGAGCATGGTCGGTGCCCTACGACCAAAAAATACCAACAAACAAAAGAAAAAAAAAAAACACCCTCCGTGCGCAACATGTCGCCCGATGCGGTTTTGGCTACGCCAAATGGGCAATCTCTCCCTCGCACTTTTCATCTGCCACTTTCGGCATGGGGAAGAGATAGAGATGGAGAGATTGAATGCCATTAATGGTTCATGAGAGAAGAGTTATCACAGGGGTAATGGGTTGATGTACTACGTGGGCTTGGGTAAACATCTTCGCTTCTTTAGTTCGAAGCCAAAAAGCATCGTCCTGTTTTTTTCTTTTGTTTTTTTTTCAAGATATTTCCGGCGTGTAGTGCTCGTGGCAACGCGTAAAGTTTACGCCGTTCTTACTTCTGTATCACAGGAATGAGCGATAGAGGATGTGTAATTTCCTTTATCTTCAGCTTTTTTCTATATACATATGGACCAGTCTCGTCCTTAATGGATGTCAGAAGAGTGAGTTTACTTCCCGAGACCGTCACGCCATAACCTGGGGAGCCGCGCTCCCTCCTTTGAAATGAGGCGTCGTAACGAACGTAATTGGCCTAATGTTGGGACATGAATAGTGGTAATGTTGCAATAAATCACCTTCATATTAGTATTCTCGGCATCATCCCCGAGCCATGACCCACCACCGCATGCCCGCGCGCATGTGTGTGTGTGTGTGTGTGTGTGTGTGTGTGTGTGTGTGTGTGTGTGTGTGTGTGTGTGTGTGTGTCTCACAAACGAGTCTGCGCCTTGAGATATATGTGCTCGAGTGTATAGTTGTCGTCTGGACAAGAGCGCACAGACTTTTACGTCGAGGTCGGAGGCTTGTCTCTGATCTCGACAGTTTCGGTTTACATCGAGCCGACCTTGTTGTGAGCTCTCTTGAGGCGCCGCCGCCCTCCGCCCCATCCCGTCTTGACCAAGGGCACGCCGTAGGCACTCGTCCACCGCGTGTACGTATAAAGTAGATGGTCCATAACGTTGATGGGAGGGGGTCTTCAGGTAAGGCGCTGAAGAGGAGTCGGTCACGGACAAGGGTACATATTCATAACTTGCTGCCTTCATCCCTTCTCGTCGCCACCCCGCCGCACACGAAATAGCATCCCTCCCCCCTAAAGCAAGGCAGCGCCAGGAACAGACAAAAAAGGCCACATTCGTTCACACTAATGCTTACTTTCACCAAAGTATCCAAACAGCCTGACTAAGCAAAGGTGGCATCAGTAAAAAATTTAGCCAGAGACTGAACTTTGTGAGTAGAAGAGCCTCTGAAACCACCATAAGATATGCACAAGGTAAGACACCCTTGATGGTGATGATATCTTCGACTCGGCGATGTTCTAGTATTCATGCGCCGTGATACCAGACGATAAGGGGAGGTGGGGAGGAGGGGAAATGGTCTGTTGTTTCTTATAAGGCATGGCAGCTGCTTTCTTCGATACGTTCTCTCTGTTGCAGGCACGGACCAGCTATGGATGCGTCCATTATCATGGTGTACTCCTCCCCTTACTATCTCCTGCACATCTGGAAGGCACGGGGAAAAAGTTTTGGGGGGTATGGCTTATGGCATCAACCCACCCAACACGACGGAGCGATGCAGGTGCATGACAACGGTACGATCGCTGAGCATGACGGTACAATCTTTGAGCACGACTATGGTACGATCTTTCAGCACGACGGTACGATCCTTGAGCACAGTGACAAGGTTCTCTGAGCACGACCGAACGACGGACCTTTGAGCACGACGCTTGGGTATGACGGCCCCGGCCTTTTGACCTGACCCTCAAACGGTCTGGGTAGAGGTCACGCCATCGTGGTCGTACCGTCGCGCTGAAGAGGTAAGAGGCTACCCAACCAGATGTAACCAGAGATACCCCTAACCTATATACTAACCAGACCACAGTTATGCCAGGTTGAGGATGGCTTATAGAGTGGATCTTCAACAAAGACAGAAGAATCTAAGCCTCTAAACCTTCACTTTGACAAAGAAAAAGATAAAAAGAGAATCACACCTGTGAATGAAAGTGAATCTGACTATTCAAGTTACGGCTGGAGTGCAGAGAATAAGTCTGGCTTTGATTGATGAGGCAGTTTCTGACCTTAACCTTAGCGTCGCGCTCCAGGCCGCCTCCAGCGATCAAGGGCTTCCATCGCCGGCTTTTCTCATAAGTTCGGGGGTATCGAACGCCGGACGTATCACGCTGGCTGACTCGCACAGACTCGATCCTCCTCACAGCTTTTCCTCAGATGTGGTCCCCGGCTCACAGTAGCACGGTCCTCCTCTTCCCAGCCGTTCCTCGTTCGTGGTCCTCAGCTCTCAGCGGCACGGTTCTCCCTTCTCTCAACAGGTCCTCAGCTCAGAGCAGCACGGTCCTTCATCACAGCCGTTCCTCGTTCATTATCCTCAGCTCCCAGCGGCAGAGTCCTCCCTTCTCTCAGCAGTTCCTCAGCTCAGAGTCCACCACGGCCGTCCCTTAGACGTGGTTCCCATGTTCACAGCAGCTCAATCTTTCTCACCTCACGACCTTACCTTGATGACGGCCATCAAGCCTCCCCTCCGTCCCTTCGCCTGCCCCTACCCAAGATCCTCTCCCTCACCCACGTACCCTACAGGTGTTGCCTTATCCTCCCACCACACTTCTCCCCAGACATCCACACTACCTTCTTACCCACACCGTTGGCAGTGTCCGGAGAAACTGGTCGACACACTTGCTTAAATGAATTCACAGAATAATCTTTTTTCTTTCATACATTCAATCCTTGGCATCACATAAACACCCACACACACACACATTGATACGCGGGTCAGTTTTGCGACAATGGGCCCGAGTTCGTGTCCCGGGGAGAGCAGCCCGCTCACAGCCAACCTAGCTGTTCATTCTCCCCTTGAAGCTGGTCGATAAATGGGTATCTTTTCCTTATTTTATCACCTATTTTACATAACGAGTCACTGACCTTTTCCCTCTCCCCCTTTCCGCACTGCACAATGGAAACAGGGACATTGAACTCCACACAATAGCTCAAGACCTGCGGCAATTCTGCCAAGTGGGGGTGCTCGGCTGCAATGTGAAACACTAGACGTTTTTTCTTTGTGAATGTATTGCTGCTTATGATGACATATTTTTCTCCCCCTAAAGCGACGACTTTATAATACATACACCCTTACCCATCCTGGGGGAGGAGACACAGAAAAGGAAGCAGTGGGTTTAAGGGAGCCATACACTCGGTCTCAATGAACTGGTCTTATGAAAGTGATGTACAAAAAAAGGAAAGAATGCTGGTGTCTCTTTCTGTGATGTGATGGGAGAGGTTGTGGTGCTGTATGTTTCATCGCTGTTTGGTAGTATGCGGCCACATAAACCCGATGGGATATACAATGACATTCTGTCCCTTGAAAAAAAAAAAATTGCTATGACTCCCTGACCAAGTTATGATAACCGGTACATCAAGAAATAACTTCCTGACCTCATCAAGCGACAACTCTCAGACAGCTCTTATCTATATACAACTCCCTCAGCTGTCATCATGATCAACATACAACTCCCTCAGCTGTCATCATGATCAACATACAACTCCCTCAGCTGTCATCATGATCAATACACAACTCCCTCAGCTGTCATCATGATCAACATACAACTCCCTCAGCTGTCATCATGATCAACATACAACTCCCTCAGCTGTCATCATGATCAACATACAACTCCCTCAGCTGTCATCATGATCAACATACAACTCCCTCAGCTGTCATCATGATCAACATACAACTCCCTCAGCTGTCATCATGATCAACATACAACTCCCTCAGCTGTCATCATGATCAACAGTACAACTCCCTCAGCTGTCATCATAACTCCAGGGACCACGCACTGGGTTATAACTCCCTACCCTTTCACCGAGCTTGACCCCCTTGCCTCATCAGCCTTCATTTCTGGTTGACAACTCACCAAGAACACTTGCCCTTGACCTCTGCGGATGAGGGTGTTCGGTACATGAAGGGCGAACCGTGCGAAGACCCTGGTGTTGGCCCAGTCTAAGGCAGTGTGCGATGAGGGGATACTTCTGTGTATATCCAGGAAGATAATAGGATACGTGTGTGGCTCTTCCGGGGATCCGACAGCGTGAGGGGGGGATCGTATCCACCTCCTCACATCCACTACACGCGTTGGCTGTACTAAAGGACTGTGAGCTTACGTGATGAGCACAACGTTCTGTCACACTAATGTTGTCATTCATCCAGCCACTAGGGTCTAACGAAGGCTCTTTTGAGACCCTTTGGAATCCTTATTCGCGCTCTCCTGCTCACAAGGGCGAACGTGGCGAGCACAAAAAATCTGCCGCTAATAGCTGCAAGAAATGAAGGGGGAAAAAAAAGAAAGAAAGGGAAAGAGATGTGGATCTTAGGCTATGTACGGAGGCGGACCACACTCTGAAGGGAAGGTTGAAGGACCTAACGAGCTGTGTAGGGGAGGGGGCTAATCTGCTTAGGGAAAGGACGGAGGGAGGAAGTGGAGTTGTGTTGGGGGGAGGGAGAGTAGAATGAAGGGGCGCTGAAAATATGTAGAAGGAGGGGGACTGGGGAGACCTCCAATGTCAGGACACGACAAGAGGAGTAGTTTAGGCGGCGAGGATAAGAAGTGGGGAGCTAAGGGAGGTCAGGAAAAAAGATGATTAGAAACACCAGATTCATCGCTGAAGGAAGTGCAGGTGGAGGATGTCTAGTATGCTGCTGACGGTACTCGAAATATCAACTCTCGTAGTGTTCCACATCATTTCTTTCAGTAGGATGACATACAAAGTGGCGCTTTTTTTACAAATTAAAAACTTTTTTCGTATTCATAGAATCTAGCGAACATGAGAGGCCAATATCTGCGCTAGGGAGAGCGAATACTCCCTGCGATGTATAAGACACATCGCGCCTGGAGGAGGGAGGAGGGGTAGCCTAGCCCTCGTAGTTTCTCCTGCAGAGAGAAAAATGCAAAGGTAATGTTCCGCTCGGTCACCCCTGCCTGCCAGACGCTGCTGGGCCAGCGAGAAGGCCGGCACCGGTAGCTAACCCCAGGCAGCTGTCTTCCTCCTCTTTTCATTTTCCAAACACCTGGTGTGTGACACACGTGCCCAGTGACTTTCGTAAATATACCACGGAAAACATTTATTGGATGCTGATGTTTGACGGCTTCTCTCTCTTCTTGAAAACTTAGAAATCCGAAGGGTTGAATCAAGATTGTGTCTGCGGTGCTTAAAGATGCAGGCAGAGCCTGGGTTTTCAATGTGAGCTGAGGCTTCTCAGTTTCAGAACCCCTTGAGCAAGACGAGGGCCCCTGGGTATGATGACGTGACCTCTGAACACACCCTTAAGGGTTGGGTCAAAGTTCACGCCATGATGCCCAAAGGTCCATGCATCATCGTGCTCAAGGGTTGCACTGTCGTGTTCCTGGGTCGCACTCTCGTGTCCAAGGGTCATACAGTCGTGCTCAAGGGTCGATCTGTCGTGCTCCAGGGTCGCATTGTCGAGCCGTCGTCCTCAAGCGACTAAGCTGTCCTTTGAAAAGTACAAACATCTGAGGCATTTTGGTGGCGAGTGCGGCGCGCGCGTGTGTGTGTGTGGCTGCTAAGGGAAGTGGCTAGCCCTCAAGGCAGAAGAAATGTTTCCGCCCTTGGGTTCAGCGCGAGGTTGCCGTAACGCGCACTTGCCAAACATACTTTAAAGAGGAATCCTGGGGGTCACGGGAGGCGGGGGACACCTCTGGTCAGACACAAAAGGGATGAAGTCCTGAGTGTGTGTGTGTGTGGGAGGGAGGGCGTCTCCCCGCTTCCCACCCTCTGCCGCTGAAGAATCTTAAAGTGAATGTGGACACGGTAACCTCTTGGGTCCGACGGTGTGTGATGTGATAACCTAGCCATTTTTTTTCTCTCTCTTTTTACCAGGCTCCTACCCTTTAAGTTTAAGGGTCGAATGAAAGGGCAAGCCATCATAAATAAGGCTCATACACACATCTCCCCTCTACACACATCATGACAGCTAGGGCCATTCGTGTCTCCTTACAGGTAAAAGCGAAGGCTTGTCCAATTAGCAGAGTTCTCCGATTACCACCGATCAATTATGGCGATGGATATACAATACAGGTAATCAAGCCAGTACACAGCAGAGTAGAAACAAAAAAAAAAAAAGAGACCAAACGAGAACACAGTCGCAAAATGTGAATGTTGCACGGGCGGAAATGGGCGCGGTGTATAATCTGTGAGGTGAGAGATCTGGTGGTCAAATGTCTGCAGGGAGACAACATAAGGGTGGCCGGTGGTGCCACCTAGGGAGTGGGTACGTAAGTCTGAAGTCTTTGGGTGGGAATCCTCCTGAGTATTTTGCAAGCAATGCCTCTGTGTACCCTCCCCTTCCTCCAAGGAAATGTTACCGTATAACTCCGAAGTGAATGACGTTACGACGAATAACGAGTAAAATACGACTGAATTGCAACTGCCAGAGAATAGTGGGTGGGGCGGCCCTAACGAGGATGTTTGTGGTGGTGGTGGTGGTGGTGGGTGGATGAGAAGAGAAAATTGTGGATTTGTGTGGTGGGAGTAGAAATAGCTCAAATGACGTCAATCGTTGATGAGAGAGAGAGAGAGAGAGAGAGAGAGAGAGAGAGAGAGAGAGAGAGAGAGAGAGAGAGAGAGAGAGAGAGAGAGAGAGAGAGAGAGAGAGAGAGAATATCCTGTGTTAGTCTGGGTCAAGGAGATATTAGTTTACTTGTAGAGGTTATAATGTAAACCTTATAATCTTATCTTGCGTAAAGACAAGGCAAGGTAAGGTTACATCTGGTCGAAAGATGACTCCCATTCCCTCCTCATTAGCGGCGATGAGACACGAGATGAACCAGACCACACTACCACACACTTCACCGTACACGACCACGGTCGCAACCACTCCCCCACCAACCACTCACCAGTCTGGTATACGACGTCAGTGATCTCTCCACCACCACCACCAAATAACACATGACATCACCACCACAGTAGACCGGACCACACCATCAACCAACCAACACTGACATCACCACCACTGTGGAACCGGACCACGCCACCACCACTCACCCACCCCCTTACATCTTCCTCACGGTGCACCGGTCCGCCCACACCCTCACCTCGCCAGTTGGTGGACCACTGGACGCCATCGATCACAAGGAGGATCAGGTTCTCTCCATCCATCCTCTCGTGAGACGTCCTCGACCGTATTTGGATATCAGGTGTTGATCTGACGTACGAGAAGGTAATGGGACCATTACGAATTAGGTGTCCATTTCCATCCTGTGAAACTGATGATCGGTTCCTCGCTACGCCTACCTAACCACAACGGGGCGACCACTGGCTACGACGGCGTAGCCTTCCACCTCAACCTTTAAAGTCTGTCAAGTCGTAGCTCATGCCACCATACACTCAAGGGCCGTATACTCTCTCTCGTCTTTGGGAGGGAGGCTGAAAACTGCGACGGTGGGAGACTCGTAAAGTCAGAGGTACCGGCATGTTACTTGTGGAAGCAGACGTCATCAAAAGTCTATACCTTTCAGTGAAGTCATCGCATTAGTATCTATCAGAGTTTCACCGTAGAAATCACAGTGATTGAACCCCATTCCATGAAGCTCTCAAAGCAAATGTAAAAGGAAGAAAGAAAAAAACAGCCTACTGCTCCAAGCGACATACCTCCTAAGCTGCTGCCGAAGGATCGATCCGCAGGAAGAAGGAATGGTTCGCATCGGAAAACAAACACACACACACATCAAAAAAAAAAAGAAAAGGAACATTAGAACAGCAGTGTTTGCCTCTCCCTACCGGGGAGGGAAAATCTAATTACGTTAGCGCAGGAGCGGGATGTAAGCAAGTCTGATGGAGGAGTGTCATAATATTAGAATATTACACTGGGAGAGGAGCAGCCGAACTAGATCATGTTTCACGGATATAATTCACGAAAATTTACATTCTCGGTTACGTCATTCCCAGCACCGAACTTTAGGACTGTGTGTAGGTTAAGGTGGCGTTAGGGAGGTGTCCATGTCCGACTGTGGAATTAGGAGAGGCATCGGCGGAAACGTATAGCAACTGGCTTGAAGAAGTAGTTACAGAACAGGCAGGGGAAGTCATGGACGCAAGGCGAGATATGTAAATCGGGCTTGGGAAGTTTCGGAGGCTAAGGGGGGGTAGAGTTCAGAATGGGCTGAGGAAGTTATGAAGGTCTGAAGGCGTTCAGAACGGGTTAGAAGGCGTTCAGAGCGGGTTAGAAGGCGTTCAGAGTGGGCGAGATGGCGTTCAGAACGGGTTAGAAGGCGTTCAGAGTGGGTGACAAGGCGTTCAGAACGGGTTAGAAGGCGTTCAGAACGGGTTAGAAGGCGTTCAGAACGGGTTAGAAGGCGTTCAGAACAGACTAAATTAGTTATTCGGAGCAAGGCATTATACGACGGACGTAAACTGGCCAGACGTACACTGCGGCCTAATGCGATGTGTGCACATCGTATCTCGGATTACCTCAGAGACCGAGTTCAAGCAGACATAAAACCTTTATCACAAGTGTTACTTGATGCCCTTAAAGACCCCCGCCTCCCCACCCGCCAAGCGTTGGGTGAAGTGGAACTTAAGGAACTCTCTCTCTCTCTCTCTCTCTCTCTCTCTCTCTCTCTCTCTCTCTCTCTCTCTCTCTCTCTCCAAGCACGTCCAGCCCTCGTCGTCCGTGCGTGAAGATCATGGAATCCCTAAGACTTCCGACGCCGCAGAATTAAAACTTTTCCAATCTACGCCGCTTAGCGCGCTCTAAATTCCAGCAATTCAACTCCCCTTGAACTGCCTCTTTACCACCCTCCACCGACCGGAGATAGCGAACGGCCAGGACTGTATCTCAACACCACACCCTACCCCCTCTTGGAGCACGGCGGTGGCGCGACCTCGCGGGGTTATGATGGCGTGGTCTTTGACCCCCTGACCCACGAGGACGAGGTGGAACGTCGCGCCATCGCACATACCCAAGTGTCGTAAGGTAATCCTCACAGGTCGTACAGGTGGTAGCGTTCAAGGGCCGTCCCGTCGTGCTCAAAGGTTAAGAAGCGGGGTGTACAAACAGCGAATTCGGTAAATCCCCTGAAATTGGTGAGGGTGGAACCAGCCCTGAAGAAAAAGGGATGTCATCATGGTCGTGAAAATACTGCTCGATCCTTGAAGGAAAGGACATGGTTGGCCTTGAAAGTGATGCCAACTCGGTTGAAAAAGGAGAGAATGAGACAGGGAAAGGGGGTAACTATTTCACGTCCTATTTCACAATACCAGGCACGTCTTTCAACACCTGGATATGGGTGGGAGTTGGAGGAACTACGGTTAGCATACTCAGCACTTAATCCAGCCAGCTTACTAGTGACGTCAGTGCAATGAATAAAAATACTTTTCCCATTCCAAGTTCCATGAAGAAGCCTACGCACGCACCGAGTTAACCCTACAAGGTTATATACTACGGCTCAAAGCTCGGGGTAATTGTGATGGATGTTGCCCAGTGCTGCAAGGTAGCGCCAGGAAACTCTCTGTCAAACGCACCGTTTCACCCGCTAACGAAGGAGAGTTGAAGTGATGCCCGGGACTATCTCACGCCCTCTGTGTCCGTAGGCTGTAGACAGCAGCGTGCCTCCTGACGTGAGAGTCTTGAAGTGATGCCCGGAAACTGTCTTACACCCTCATTAGGCTCCAGGCAGCAACCCCAACGGGGACGTACTACCCTCCTGACGATGGGGTGTTGAAGTGGTGCCCCGAACGCACGTCACACCTCCTATACCAGAACTACTGGTCTTAATTTCCCTCATCTAAGCTAAACTTCCCCGCTAATTTTTAGCAGATATCATTTTACAATGTGAACATAACCGTATTATTTCCATACGTCTTCAGCCTCCCTTCACTGCTTATTGTCATCTCTCATGTCTTTCTTTCGTCCTTCTTTAACCCTGTGGAAGTCTTGGCTTTGATGAAGACTTCTGTCCTTGGATCAGGGTCTTTGAAATATAGGAAAAAAAAGATAATTGGCCAAGACGGGACACGGTCGGCGACTTTATTCATCTTTGACGATGAGAGACACTAACGTATCAGCGGGTCTTCAACGTGGCTCTCAGCTCCTCCACTGGGGAGGTCTTTACTGTGGCTCTCAGCTCCTGGTATGGGGAGGTCTTTACTGTGACTCTCAGCTCCTGGTATGGGGAGGTCTTTACAGTGGCTCTCAGCTCCTGGTATGGGTAGGTCTTTACTGTGGCTCTCAGCTCCTGGTATGGGGAGGTCTTTACAGTGGCTCTCAGCTCTTGGTATGGGGAGGTCTTTACTGTGACTCTCAGCTCCTGGTATTGGGAGGTCTTTACTGTGACTCTCAGCTCCTGGTATGGGGAGGTCTTTACAGTGGCTCTCAGCTCTTGGTATGGGGAGGTCTTTACAGTGGCTCTCAGCTCCTGGTATGGGGAGGTCTTTATTGTGGCTCTCAGCTCTTGGTATGGGGAGGTCTTTACAGTGGCTCTCAGCTCCTGGTATGGGAGGTCTTTACTGTGACTCTCATCTCATGGCGGCGGGAGGTCTTTATCTCACTCTTCAGTTCATGACAGCGGGAGGTCTTCATTGTCTGGTCTTCAGCTCCTGCCATCAGCAGGCGGCGCCACAATCCAGACGTCCCTGGACATGATCTCCAGCTCCTGCCATTAGGAGGCAGCGTCACAATCCAGACGTCCCTGGACATGATCTCCAGCTCCTGCCATTAGGAGGCAGCGTCACAGTACAGACGTACCTGGACATGGTCTCCAGCTCCTGCCATCAGGAGACAGCGTCACAGTACAGACGTCCCTGGACATGATCACCAGCTCCTGCCATCAGGAGGCAGCGTCACAGTACAGACGTCCTTGGACATGATCTCCAGCTCCTGCCATTAGGAGGCAGCGTCACAATACAGACGTCCCTGGACATGATGTCTTCCCAGTCATCCAGAGGCTTCTCTCTCTCTCTCTCTCTCTCTCTCTCTCTCTCTCTCTCTCTCTCTCTCTCTCTCTCTCTCTCTCCTCGTTGTCTGCATCTCTAAGTGAGCACAAAGGCTTCAAGGAACGGCCATTTGAGTGGCTCGCGCGGCACGAACACCTTAATTAAACAGCGCTGGCGAGCGCTAAGTAGCCCCGGACATTAAAGCGTTAACTGGTCATGCAGATAAGGGCGATGCTCCTCTCATGGCCAGTTAGTGCGTCATGTGGCCGCACTGCAATTAATTCTGTAAACTTGTTCAGGGGCAATTATGTCCTTAGTCAGATTTCTTTTACTGCATGACATAAACACACACACACACACACTCTCTCTCTCTCTCTCTCTCTCTCTGCCCCCCCCCTCTCTCTCTCTCTCTCTGCCCCCCCCCCCCTCTCTCTCTCTCTCTCTCTCTCTCTCTCTCTCTCTCTCTCTCAGATATACGGAAGATTTATTTGAATCTATGCAATATCTCCGGCACAGAAAAATATGTGAGAGAACATATTCACGGGTACGTGAAGCGAAGACCATCACCACAGATGTGTCAAGCATCGACTGACCACTACTAGACGCCATCAGGAGCGACTGGAGGTCAGACAAGAGCGATCTAAAATACTTCGGCACAAATCCTGGAGACTGTGTCTGCGTAGGGTGTTCAGTATATATATATATAAACAGGGGTCGAGCGGTTGGCCACAAGTAGTGCAGTGGTAAGAAGACAGATCTTGACATGTGGTAAGCGGAGGGGAGGACTCGCCGTGTTGCATTATGCTGATGATCCAGTATGACTGGGTGGTGACCTGACACCCGAGCTGCGTGTCTTGATGGAGGAGGTCGGGTTGGTGCGCAGGAGACAGACGAGAGAAAAGACGAGACTGGCAACGGTGGTAAAGAGGGAAGGATTGCTACGGAAGGAAATGTTTTGAGAGAGAGAGAGAGAGAGAGAGAGAGAGAGAGAGAGAGAGAGAGAGAGAGAGAGAGAGAGAGAGAGAGAGAGAGAGAGAGAGAGAGAGAGACTTTCTATAAGTGCCTACGAAGTGGGCTATAATGAGCTGCTATGTTGAAAGCTATGCACGTCGGCCTGCTGGCAGCGGCCTCCAAATAAAGGAGTAACATGTGAGCCTGGACCAAACTGTAAGGGGCAGAAGGCCTCATCGTAAAGTGATATTAGTAAGTTCTACTGAAGGACGGCGGAGACGAAGCGGAGGCGCATCGGAGGTGGGTGGCTCGAGAGCTGAGGACCTGGTTGAAGGGGAGAGGTTCAGGCTGAGAAGCATGGGAATATCGAGAAGGGGGTGGGGAGGACACCTCGCTCCATAGAAGGTGCAGAGAGAGAGACGGACGAAAAGGAACAGCTGAGAACGAACGGAAGGGAGTGTAAGCGAGTGGGATGGCCACGTGAAGACGAGAGAGAGACGGGAATCTGACCAAAATAATATATGCAAATGGGATACATAATGGAAGGAAACAGCTGGCGCGGACTGTGTTGAATTAAGAGGGAGGCGAGGCGGTGGGAACGCGAGTGTGGAGGCGGGAGTGCACGGTGTGGGATGACCAAGCTGTATCCAAGACGTCTCACACCTGTCATCACCCTGGCGGGGTGTGGTGACCAGGCTGTCTGGGGGGAGCCGTGCACCCGTGTCATCACCCTGCTGATGTGTGTGGTGACCGGGCTGTGTGCAGCGTCACGAGTACTTGTGGACAGGAGAAGAACAAATTTTCATCGTATGTTCCATTTGGACTTGAGTATTCACTTCATTACAGTTATATTCACACCATAGTGAAAAGTTTCCAGGTAGACTACTTCACCGTGCGTTTACCTTACGACGACGGTATCGTAGGTCTTCTACCACCCCGCACAGCGCGGTGTGTTACCTTACCTTACCTTACGTATGCCTTACGATAGCACTGCTCCTCTGCTCAGTCAGGATGTCAAGAGACCCCTTGTCAGTAGGTCTGTCAATAAAGATATGACCAGAAATGGAATAACCGACAGTTTAAGAAGAACAGATCTGATAAACGATATGAAATACCCTCGGAGTAATCCCACGACACACATATCACGCAACAGCGCGGTAGTTACACAGCAAAATCTGCTGGAGAGTGGAGGAATAAAGGCAAACTCCGACAAAACTCTCGAGGTAAACCAGTTTAACTTTTGCCGGGAACGTTTGCAGCAGCTGTTGGCAGTTTGATTTAATAACAATATCGTAATTTCCCATCACGGTTTTCGCTGTGTAGTTTTCTTTTTTTTCTTTTCTTTTTTTTTTGTGTGTGTAAATGGCGCCACGCCACGACCGGGCCTCTAGAAGGAAACATAGTGTAAAGCTATGTGTGTGTGTGTGTGTGTGTGTGTGTGTGTGTGTGTGTGTGTGTGTGTGTGTGTGTGTGTGTGTGTAATGGAGCCAATAATGCCACTGAATATTAAAGGCGAATCACTTCTGGAAGTCCAAGGAAGCTCGGAGACAGAAGTCCACACAGATAAATTCAGAGAATCAAAAGAAAAAATTCGAAAGCAGTGGTGCGTTGGATCCTGCATGGACCACGCAAAATTCATCAGTGCAGTCGAACGGTCTTAAAGTATTAGATATAGATAGATATATCTTTTAGTACACACAGAAGAAAACTGCACATCTTCTTGTTCACGGTCTGCAGTCCCCTGGGTGTGTGTGAGTGTGTGGCCTGCGAAGCGTGGAGAAGGCGCCAGAGGCTCATTCTTCTTAGGAGTTTGAACTATGGTCATGAACACGACCGTGGAATACAAAGTACTTCATTATGATCCGCTGACCAGACCATGCGCGGTATCTTCATCATACGCTGACCCCCAGCAGAGAATGAAAAGATACCAAGTTATTCAAGAGAGATGCGATGGTCGGGGAGAGAGCAAGAAGAACAAAATAAGAATATTGTTTTCGTGGTGATAAAACAGATAGATGGAAGAATACAAAGTCCTCAAGGGCACCTGGACTCGCCCAATGCCGACCGCCACGGCCAAACACGCAAACCACACGAGACCAGTGTTGCGAATTCAGCTGTGGACTAACCGCTATTATCTCAATCGTCCAATTGTACAACCCCCTTATCTGGGTTGGTTGTGCTGCAAATTCATTCTCTCTCTCTCTCTCTCTCTCTCTCTCTCTCTCTCTCTCTCTCTCTCTCTTAGCTCCACGTAAGAGAGAGAGAGAGAGAGAGAGAGAGAGAGAGAGAGAGAGAGAGAGAGAGAGAGAGAGAGAGAGAGAGAGAGAGAGAGAGAGAGAGAGTTTCGTATCTCTTGCAATGAGATTATTCTTTATTGGTCATTCCCCGCCAGTATATTTTGAGAACTGTATATATAGTAATGTCACATGATTTCCTGATCACTTTAGATCTGGTAAATCACCACGTCCCCGTATTTTATGAGTCACTACATCCCCGTATCTTTTTGAGTCACCACGTCCCCCGTTTTTCTTTTAGTCACCACGTCTCCGTATTTTGTTTTGAGTCACCACGTCCCTATATTTTTTGAGTCGCCACGTCTCCGTATTTTGTTTTGCGTCACCACGTCACTATATTTTTTGAGTCGCCACGTCCCCGTATCTCTTTGCGTCACCACGTCCCCGTATTTCTTTTTGAGTCACCACGTCCCCGTATCTCTTTGAGTCGCCACGTCCCCGTATCTCTTTGCGTCACCACGTCCCCGTATTTGAGTCGCCACGTCCCCGTCTCTTTGAGTCACCACGTCCCCGTAATTCTGGGGGCATTTTTGAAAATCTGTCAAGTGGCCAAGTCTTCGTATCTTTAGTGATTTGAGCCTTTCCCTATCTGGTTCCTTCCTCAACCCTGGTAGAAGAAAAAGACTGTGTTGCATTCGACACTCTTTCAGACCAGGCTTGGCCACCTTGACCATGTGGAAGATAAAACTGTACATAATATTCGTGTCAAAGTCTTATCAACGATTCATAAATAGCGAGTCTTGTAAGATTTGTGGGATGCTGTGTGATAAAAGTTACCGGGAGCGAAACCCAACAATGAGTGGTAGCTGTGTTTTCCTTAAATTACTACGGATGAAGAGACTCTTAAGTGCCTTGTCTTGCTAACACACACAAACACACACACACACACACACACACACACACACACACACAAGAACTCTCCGAGCAATTATCGTGATCTCATGCGCTCGTCTCTTCTATTACTGTCTGCATGTTGGATGACTGCTCACAAGTTTAGGTTGATATTCCTTTGCCATTTTTCAGGGCGAGATAATTCGCTCAGGGCATGACTAACTCTCCTCTCCACCCCCTCTTTTTTTTTTCTCTCAAAGCCAAGTCAAAGACTCTGGTTGTGAAGTGACGATACAGTGAGCAGTTCAAAGAGTCATGAAGTGAATAGCTCAAAGTCTCCTTTATGTTGATATTTTCTCTCTTAACTAATACGACAAGGACAACGGAATGCCCTGTTGAGAACCATCTCATAAACGATATATATATATATATATATATATATATATATATATATATATATATATATATATATATATATATATATATATATATATATATATATACACACAAGTCGAAGCCTGGTACCAAATTTATCGACCAGCACCTTAAGGAGGATGAAGAGCTAGGATGAATGCGGACGGTGAGCTACGCATGAATCACCCTGTGTAGACCAGGTAGCGAGGCAAGTGCCTGCTGTATATACTCCCTACCTCCCATACCCAACCGTTACATCACCTCTGATGATGCAAAGCAGCTTTACTGTTTCTCCTTTGCCTCGTCCCGCCCCAGGGTGCGTCTGGGGGGCCCGTGGTAGGTAGATCCAGGGTGCGTCTGGGGGGCCGTGGTTGATCTAGGGTGCGTCTGGGGGGGCGGTGGTAGATCATCATCCTGTACATACTGACGGAGGCTTTGCTTTGGAAAGGAGGAGCCCCTGCTCAGCCTGGGCTTCAAACATGAACACACGAGTATCATCAGTTCAGTTACCTGCAGGTGTATGAATGAGCCTTTTAATTTCATGAATCCCGTATTACCCAGTTGATCCTATACACACGTCCAGGGGCTTACCTCATGAATTTATGTCGAGGTACCCCTGCCCGTTTCACACGCCCATGAAGTTTCAATCACCCGCTCGTTTCATATGTCCACGAAGTTTTAAATCACCTATACGCGTCATATACCTTACGAAGTCACAGTCACCTGCCCATTTCTTATGTCCACGAATCTTCAATCACCTGCCTCCTTCGTATGTCAAGTGACCTGGGTGTTTCATATCTCCACCACCAGGTTTCAGGCACCTCTGTGTGAAATTTCGGGGTGTTCGCGAGGTTTCACACACACACACACACACACACACACACCAGCGTTGTGTTACGACACATTTCCCGTAACACCCACGTCATCGGTGGTGTCCTCGAGTGCCTTACCATTCATGACCCTCCTCTGTCCTCGAGCTGAACGTGTCCTCAAGTCTCACACGACGAGGTCTTCTGTCTGTTTACTGCCTCCGTCTGTCAGCAAGTTCTGCAATGCCGCGAGCTAAACAGCGCCTCCGAGTGTGACATCTTTTACGAGCAAAGTTTCCGTCGTCCTCAAGTTTTACTGGTCTGTCAAGACAGCGAACTTCACATCATCGCCTTTTTGTTTTTTGCTAAAACGTCTGTTTATCGACGAAAAACTTGAGTCTCTCACGCTGAAACGTACTGAAATGAAGACTGACCTTCAAATACGAGACCAAACACCATCGTGAGAACTAAGTACCTTCTATAAATATTCCTTTTTTGCGTGAACCTCTCTGAAGCAAACACGTTGGGCACTGATGGTGACACAGTCAGTTCTGCCACCAGAACGATCCGTTTCATCGTGCCGGCTGTGCTTATAACCTTATAACAGGAAGAGCGCAGAAGGATCACACAAGCCACAAAGATAGTCTTCGTCAGACCCTACAGGACGTTGGAGGACGAGGGAGAATTGCCGTCAGGAACAGAGAGAGAGAGAGAGAGAGAGAGAGAGAGAGAGAGAGAGAGAGAGAGAGAGAGAGAGAGAGAGAGAGAGAGAGCCGATGAGCGTCGCAGGTTCTAGGATCTGAGACATGCAACTCTCTCTCTCTCTCTCTCTCTCTCTCTCTATAACGCCTCTGAAGATACCTTTATTTACCCCTAAGCTATCAAGTCTTTCCTGAAAAAATAGACAGGAAAGCAACTTTTATCGTGAATGAAGAACATGGCGAACCCGCTCCCGCAAACTGAATTCCTACGCTGTCCCACACTGGCAAATGACACCCCTTCTACACAAGTCCCTCCACACCAGAACACTCACCTCCTACACACACACACACACACACACACACACACACACACACACACTCTGTCCACCAAGCATGGTTAAGATGCAGCAGCATCTTCCTCATTACCATTCATGAAGGTCAGCCTACAATTGTCTGAATGTTCTCAACAGTTACTTCGCCCTTGGCTGCTTGTGACAAGCAAATTTGCCTCGCCGAATACAGTAACACCATCGCTAATGACACACACACACACACACAGCGGGTGGCTGGAAATCCTCCCCTCTCGTTTTTTTGTTTTTGTTTTTTCCAAAAGAAGGAACAGAGAAGGGGGCCAGGTGAGGATATTCCCTCAAAGGCCCAGTCCTCTGTTCTTAACGCTACCTCGCTAACACGGGAAATGGCGAATAGTATGAAAGAAAGAAAAGATTATATATATATATATATATATATATATATATATATATATATATATATATATATATATATATATATATATATATATATATATATGTATACATATATATATATATATATATATATATATATATATATATATATATATATATATATATATATATATATATATATATATATTATATATATATATATATATATATATATATATAGAGAGAGAGAGAGAGAGAGAGAGAGAGAGAGAGAGAGAGAGAGAGAGAGAGAGAGAGAGAGAGAGAGAGAGAGAGAGAGAGAGAGAGAGAGAGAGAATCAAAATCTAGATTATCCAAAGCGAACTAAGAAATTCCTCGAGCGGAGATCGTCCTGTCCCAGGCCACGGGACACAGGGGGGACGACCCCACAGATAATAATCATAACATCCCAGTTTGGCCTGTGTCAACAGCAGTGCTGGGATCAACGACACTCTCTCTCTCTCTCTCTCTCTCTCTCTCTCTCTCTCTCTCTCTCTCTCTCTCTCTCTCACTCTCTCTCTCTCTCCCCCACACATCCTTCCCAGCCTGCACCCGACGCACGCGTCCCCGTGAACTCCCTGAACTTGGTGAGTGACAAAGGGGGTGTGTGTTCGAGGAGGCGGTGCCGTCATGACCCGCACACGAACCCTGCGGCCTCGAGGGCACCAGGGGGAACGTCCTCGCCGCCGCCAGTTTAATCCGCCTGTGAACCCACGTAAGCACTTGCTTGTCATGTGTGTGTGTGTGTGATGTCACGAAGGACTCCAGTCCCTGCTGGATGCTCTCTCTCTCTCTCTCTCTCTCTCTCTCTCTCTCTCTCTCTCTCTCTCTCTCTCTTTCCTGCGCTCTGTGTCCTCTTATGTGTCCGTCGCCCACAGGATGGGGTCAGAGGACACAAGGAAACTCGATGCTCTTGCGCGGGGGGGCAGCAGAGAAATGAGAGATTCACGGTGGCCCTGGAAGGCGAATCGTGAACTCTCACCGATCCTTAAGGGAAATAGGTTCCGATGCTACAAAGGTGCGTCGTTATCCTCCCACTGATTCAGGGAAGGTCCTAAGCCATCGTGAGGGGGTAGAGTTGGCCAGCTTCCTGAGCGCTGAAGGGAGCCCCACACTCGATAGATAGAAGGGTCCCCAGGGACAACAAAGGTATAATAGAAACACGCGTATGAATGTCTGTCACTCATTCGATGTGAATACATAATTTCGATATACAGACTCGTAATCTGCTGTAGCCTGGGTTTCACGTTACGCCTTACATGAGACGGATCATGTAGAATATACACAGTATTCTAAACTGTACATCCTCTTTTTTATCATCTTTGATCCAGTGACTGTTTTCCTTTGTCCTTCTGTCATCTTCTTTCCCTTCATTTTCCACTGCTGGTCTCGGGGGACGAGGTGAATAAAACTGGTGAATAACCCTGGTTAGGTTTGGCATTCGGTGTGCCATTTTTTTTTTCTTCATATTTTTTACCCAATGGATACAGATTTTTACTCTTATCTTTTACTGAAGCATTAAGCAGAGGAGGTACGTGATTCAGGGAGAGAGAGAGAGAGAGAGAGAGAGAGAGAGAGAGAGAGAGAGAGAGAGAGAGAGAGAGAGAGAGAGAGATGTGAGAGCAGGATTTACAGAATGATGAGGCGAAAGGGAGAGAAAGAGAGACAAACCAGTAAACAGACAATGAAATAAGATGGAGAGAAATAAGCAACAGGGGAAACGGAGGAGCGGGGGAAGGTGAGCTTTCCCTTGGGTGGATGTTCCCAGTCAGGTCAGAGTCTGCAAGGAGACGCCCACAGCAGGAGCCAGGTTCCCAGCGCGTCCCACACGACGGGTGTGTGTCGTGACGCCTCTGGTTCACTGGGCTCTCCTGTTGTGCAGTGACCCTCCTGGAGCTCGACGGTATGATCGTTGTGCACGACGGTACGTTCCCTCGGGCACGACGGTACGATCCCTGAGCTCGACGGTACGATCCCTCGAGCACGACGGTACGATCCCTCGAGCACGACGGGGCGATCCCTGAGCTCGACGGCACGATCCCTGAGCTCGACGGTACGATCCTTGAGCACGACGGGGCGATCCTTGAAGCATGACGGTGCAACGATCCATGGGTATGTATATAATGACCTGTCATTGGACCTGCTGCCCTTTTGAGGGTCAGGTCCAACGCCGGCCGGGGTCATCCTACCCAAGCGTCGTGGCTGTCATGCCCTAGCCTCGCACCGCCGTTCGCGAAGGGCCGCCCCGTCGTAAGTACGCGGGGCGTTAAGACAAATCCTGTAATGCTATTTCCCAGGGTTTGTTATTAGAGCCCCCCTTGGCCGTAAAGATGTCGCAGCTCTGGTATTTTACGGAGAATTTTTGCCCGCGCCAAACTTATCTGGCATGTGTGGACTCAGGGGACCATAACATGGGGTTTATTGCAAATGGAATCTTAGTATCTTGCTTGTATAATCCGTAGTGGGCGGTGATGGCGGCTGTGGCCGTCCTCCTCACGCCCGGGGAATTAGTCTCGCAAAAGTATTGATAAGTGTCTTCCGCGTCAGGCAGCTCAAAAGGGAGACCTCAAGTCCCATACGAGGTAGATGGGCGAGTCTTTCACGGTGGGGGAGGCGGCAAAGATGAGGCCTCTTGCATACATGGTAGAGTTCAGTGCCATTTTACAAGGTAGGGTTGACCGTTCTACGAGGTGGAAATGAGTGACAATTTTTATAAGGTAAATTCGAGTATCTTACAAGGTAGAGAGTTGACTGTCTTTTACACGGTACAGCTGGATGTGTTTTACAACGCAGAACTAAAGGATTTACAACAGAGGTCTGAGTCTGCTGCAAAAAAACTCGGTCTTTTACAATGTGGGGCTGAGCGTTGTACAAAGGAAATCTGAGATTCTGTCGCAAGATATAACTGAATTTCTGTCACACGTTACAGCTGAGAGTTTCAAAACGAAGCAGATCCAAGTATTTTACAAGACAGGGCTGAGAACCATTTCTCTTTTTCACAAGACATAGCTTGAAAGTCTTTTACAAAATGAGAGTCAGAAACTGTGGTCCCCCTTCTGTCGTCCCGGAGAACGTCTGGCCTCTCCAGGCGTGAGCACAATATGCCCGGAACGTGACCCCGAGACTGCCACCGCTTCCATCTTCGGGAAAGCCAGATAAAAGAAGACCTTATGGTCTATGATGAGGTTATCTGGTGAAGGATGGCAAAAGTGTCGTAAAATTCCTAATCTTTTATAGATGGACATTAGGAGAGCCAAGCCTGTCCCCTGCTCCCCGCCCGCCCCACCAGCTCATGATAGTAGTGGTGGGTTATATACGCGAGAGGAGTACACGGGGGAAGACCAGGTGATGACGGGAAGACCTGCCGGAGGACGAGTGAACGGTAATGTAGATATCTTATCTGTGTAGGTCGGCTGGAGAGAGAGAGAGAGAGAGAGAGAGAGAGAGAGAGAGAGAGAGAGAGAGAGAGAGAGAGAGAGAGAGAGAGAGAGAGAGAGAGAGAGAGAGAGAGAGAGAGAGAGAGAGAGAGAGAGAGAGAGAGAGAGAGAGAGAGAGAGAGAGGGCCAAGGGGGTGGGTTGGGTTGTACTAGAGAGAGAGAGAGAGAGAGAGAGAGAGAGAGAGAGAGAGAGAGAGAGAGAGAGAGAGAGAGAGAGAGAGAGAGAGAGAGAGAGAGAGAGAGAGAGAGAGAGAGAGAGAGAGAGAGAGAGAGAGAGAGAGAGAGAGAGAGAGAGAGAGAGAGAGAGAGAGAGAGAGAGAGAGAGAGAGAGAGAGAGAGAGAGAGAGAGAGAGAGAGAGAGGAGAGAGAGAGAGGAGAGAGAGAGAGAGAGAGAGAGAGAGAGAGAAGAGAGAGAGAGAGGAGAGAGAGAGAGAGAAAAGAGAGAGACAGAGAGAGAGAGAGAGAGAGAGAGAGAGAGAGAGAGAGAGAGAGAGAGAGAGAGAGAGAGAGAGAGAGAGAGAGAGAGAGAAGAGAGAGAGAGAGAGAGAGAGAGAGAGAGAGAGAGGAGAGAGAGAGAGAGAGAGAGAGAGAGAGAGAGAGAGAGAGAGAGAGAGAGAGAGAGAGAGAGAGAGAGAGAGAGAGAGAGAGAGAGAGAGAGAGAGAGAGAGAGAGAGAGAGAGAGAGAGAGAGAGAGAGAGAGAGAGAGAGAGAGAGAGAGAGAGAGAGAGAGAGAGAGAGAGAGAGAGAGAGAGAGAGAGAGAGAGAGAGAGAGAGAGAGAGAGAGAGAGAGAGAGAGAGAGAGAGAGAGAGAGAGAGAGAGAGAGAGAGAGAGAGAGAGAGAGAGAGAGAGAGAGAGAGAGAGAGGATTGTACAACAACGGATGGTTCCTCTCCAACCCACACCGACCCCGTCTGCCAAGAGACCCTTCTCGGATACGAAATCTCAACACGGCGGTTAAGTCTTGAAGACAGGAACATCCCACCCCAGACTTCTTGGAGCGGGAGGGAGCACTGCTGACCCAGCCACTCCAGAGGCCTTTCAAGCCTTTGTTTGGAGGTGGGGGGTCCCTCTCTGTGCTCCCTCTTTCATTCCCCTTTACTTGATCCTTCTCTTGATCATCATTATCATCTTTCATTACCTTTTCTTCTTTGTTTTGTCTCTTCTCGTATCATTACGTTTTCTTAACTTTCTCCTTCTTTCTCTTCCTTCATATCATTACGTTTTCTTAACTTTCTCCTTCTTTCTCTTCCTTCATATCATTACGTTTTCTTAACTTTCGCCTCTTCCTTCCTTCATAACATTTTCTTAACTTTCTCCATTTCCTTCCTTCCTATCATCACGTTTTCTTAACTTTCTCCTTCTTTCTCTTCCTTCATATCATCACGTGTTCTTAACCTTCTTCTTCTTTCTCTTCCTTCATATCATCACGTTTTCTTAACTCTCTCCTTCTTTCTCTTCCTTCATATCATCACGTTTTCTTAACTTTCTCCTTCTTTCTCTTCCTTCATATCATCACGTGTTCTTAACTTTCTTCTTCTTTCTCTTCCTTCATATCATCACGTTTTCTTAACTCTCTCCTTCTTCCTCTTCCTTCATATCATCACGTTTTCTTAACTTTCTCCTTCTTTCTCTTCCTTCCTTATCGTTATGATCACCACCAACATTATTATCCAATACCTCGTTTTTCTCTGTTTATTTCCTCCTCCCTTTTTTTTTTGTCTTCTTCCCTTCAATATTTTCTGTGTAACATCCCTTTCTGTTATTCCCCTAACGTTTTTGCGTGGGAGGACAAAAGAGTGTCGTTCTGTCCAGTTAGTGAGGAAGGAAGAATAAAAATATGTATATATATATTACCATAAATGCGGGATTAACGAAGAGAAAGAGACCTTTTAGTTTGAGGCGACCGGCCGTGCCCGCCCGCGCATTTCCACTGCGTGTATTGCATCCAACCCCGTAGAATAAGCCAGCCTGAACCCTAATATGCATCCGACCTTGTAGAATAAGCCAGCCTGAACCCCAGTATGCATCCAACCCCGTAGAATAAGCCACTCAGAACCCCAATATGCATCCAACCCCATAGAATAAGCCACTCTGAGCCCCAGTATGCATCCAACCCCATAGAATAAGCCACTCTGAGCCCCAGTATGCATCCAACCCCGTAGAATAAGCCACTCTGAACCCCAATTTGCATCCAACCCCGTATAATAGGCCACTCTGACCCCAAGATGCATCAAACCCTGTGAAATTCCAATCTGACAGACAGTAGAATAAACCAACCAGTGTTTCTCCGGACACACCCTCCCCCCCCAACCTCCAAACCGTAGCCACAAAACATAACCGAGGCGCTGAGTCACCACAACTCTTGAAGGTCGTAGAAATTAATGACGGCAACAGCTGCGAGACACCAACCCTGCCTGTCTCAGGAGGCTCATGACTTTGACGAAGGGGGATTGTAGACGCTCGTAATCCTGAAGGAAAACATGGGGATTATTGGCCTGATATGAGCACCATCAGTAGACATCCACCCATGACTTTACATCCCCCGGGGCCTCCTGCAGCTTCACGGCTGCGCTACACTCAGTAGCAGGGGCAGGGGAGAACTCCTTTGAAGCGAGAGGTTCTTTGACGGTCCACAGTCAACCCAGCTGTTCGTCTACCATATATGGTGGATGAGCAGTAAATTACCCGATCGTCGGTTCGCCTTCATGGTATATGGCAGGCAGGACGGGCATGATCCATGAAAGGGCACATGCGAGGCCACAAGCATGCGTGACTGCGAGGGGAAGCGAACGAGCGACGCATGCGGTCACGGTCTCGCTCCACGGGAGAGAGAGAGAGAGAGAGAGAGAGAGAGAGAGAGAGAGAGAGAGAGAGAGAGAGAGAGAGAGAGAGAGAGTGGGTGTGTATGTGTGTGTATAAACATTAAATTCAGAAATCACGGTGAAATACATCGGTCTCGCACAGTCAACAGAGGTGTGAGCCATTAGGTTAAATGATTTACGGACGCTTCCCACCCACCCACCCCACAGCCATTATAGGGTTCAAGAGCGTAAAAACGGCAAGAGTGTCTAAAGATGGAGTGTGTTCATGATATGAGGAATCCCCCTTTTTTTTCCTACCCTTCTCCACTCCAACACTCTCCACTCTGCTCTCTCTCTCTCTCTCTCTCTCTCTCTCTCTCTCTCTCTCTCTCTATCTCTCTCTCTCTCTCTCTCTCTCTCTCTCTCTCTCTCTCTCTCTCTCTCTCTCTAGCGGTGCTCATGGCTCTTCAAAAAAAAAAACCCACGACGTGCGGCTGGAAATGGAGTTCGGGAGTAACGTGACACTTGTCATGACTAATGCTGGATGATTATACGCCATTATGCCTCTGGGTTGTGATTACATACCATTATGCCACCGGGTTGTGATGATATACCACTATGCCACTGGGTTGTGATTATATACCATTAAGCCTCCGGGTTGTGATTATACACCATTAAGCCACCGCGTTATGATTATATACCATTAAGCCTCCGGGTGGCAAGGCAGAGTGGTGTAATGTGATCATAACCTCGCATTACTAGGGGTAGGCAAGTACGGGAGACAGACGAGTGTATTATGTCCAGACGACTGAGGGCAAATGAAGATGAAGTGGTGCGTTAAAGTAACTTAAGAGAGAGAGAGGGAGGAGAGAGAGAGAGAGAGAGAGAGAGAGAGAGAGAGAGAGAGAGAGAGAGAGAGAGAGAGAGAGAGAGAACTGATGGAGTGAAGGAAACAGGGGAGAAATCATAATAAAAGGGAAATGGAAGAAGGGAGAGATAATGAGGACGGAATCATTTCAGATCGGTAAGGATTAACGAGAAATGACAAGAGAAATCACACGCGCGCGCGCACTTGTGTATATATGTGTGTGTGTGTAGGGGGATGGGGGGGACAAACATGTAAAATAAGAAAAAAAGAAAAAAGACATCATAGGCTTGTAACGAGGGTACCTGCTGAAGGACTTGGGTCCTTATCTTATCAAATAAGTTTCACGAACTGTGGTACTGACCGCTCCTTACAACGCTGCTCACAAATCCAAGCCATGACCTGATAATACCGGATCACGTTCTCTCTCTCTCTCTCTCTCTGTCTCTCTCTGTCTCTGTCTCTCTCTCTCTCTCTCTCTCTCTCTCTCTCTCTCTCTCTCTCTCTCTCTCTCTCTCAAAACTGGCCGACGATTTAGCCTCGATGGTGGCGTCTGACCCATACCCCTTCATTAAGGGCACAGCAAGTGACCTCTAGAACGTCTATTGACCTTCCGTAAGGGGGATCTAGTGACCTAGCTCAAGGGGATCCCCAAGGAGCTAAATTACTGAATACAGTCAAATGATTAACCTCCGCATGTGCCCTGGCGCGGGCAAGACACCGCAGGCGCCTGGGCGAACTGGAAGGTGAGGGGGGGAGCTACACAGTTCGACCCTGAATATGAGGCAAGTTACAGAGGTGAGGGTGAGGTGTCTTTCCTTGTATTGGGCAGACAGTCAGTCCTCCACGCTATGAGGGGAACGTTCGTTACCATCAGCATGCGTAAGCACAGACCTATAGAGATGACACAGATACAGACCTATGGAGATACGATGACCTTACATGAAGGGAAAGCTGCTAGTTCAAGATCAGAATGTTGATAGATAACCTTGAGCCATGGGGTATGCCAGAAATCGTGAGCCAGGTAAACTAGATCCACTCGTCAAAGACCAGACCAACAGTACTGCAGCAACAACACCTACCATCATCAGCGCTGCAGATAGGAGTGGTCGTCAGCTAATTACCAGCTCCGTTCCTCCACCCTCACCATCATCATCTTCACCACCCCCAGTACACTGGGTACGGTTGATCCACAACGCCACCTCATTCTCTTCCAGTCAACTTATCCTCAACACTGATCAATCATGTCGACTCTGAGCATAGATTAAATTTTTTTTTTCACTCCCCCTTTTATGGAGAGTGAAAAATCACTTTCTATCATGTGGCCTCGAGTGAGTTTGGTAGGTGGAGGAATACATCTTTATCCCGGGGGTACAATTGATTGGGTGAAGTGAGGAACTATTATGCATTCTTGACATGCTGTTCTACTTCGCTGGTGTGGACGCCTCGTCTTATGTCTACTAGTTGTCCCACACGCCACGAGAAATGAGGGAGTTATGGAAGGAATTGATGTAAGATTAAAGAGGCTCTTCTTGATTCAAGGGTCGTAAGGTCGTGCTCGAGGGTTGTAAGGTCGTGCTCGAGGGTCGTAAGGTCGTACTCGAGGGTCGTGAGGTCGTACTCGAGGGTCGTAAGGTCGTACTCGAGGGTCGTAAGGTCGTGCTCGAGGGTTGTAAGGTCGTGCTCGAGGGTCGTAAGGTCGTACTCGAGGGTCGTAAGGTCGTACTCCTCACCAAGTCGTTCAGAATGATGACTAAACTAGAGTCAACCTGCCGTGTGTGTGTGTGGGTTCATGATAGACGGCAACGACATCACATGGAAGCTGTGTACACACACTAGGTACTTGGGTCCCCCACCTTGACCGCAGGGTAGGTATGGCTAGAGCTGTTTGCATTATAGGAAAAATCCAAGACAAGAGTGACCGTGTTTGAACGGGACGAGACACGTAGTAAAAAAAATATGAAAATATATCAATCATCTTTGTGGCATTTATATGACAAGGGTAGGAAGCACAAGCGACAGTCAGATAACTCATGACCTGATGGGCTATGACGAGGTTATCTGATTGCAGGACAGCAACACAATGGTGAGTAAGAGAGTTCCGATGAAGGCCGGCGGGCGGATAAGGTAGGCAACACTGAGGAGCTGATAAGGTAGCCATGGTGATGCTTGGTAGCAGGTAATGTATATAGATGGACAACAGGAGAGCGAAGCAGTGTGTGTGTGTGTGTGTGTGTGTGTGTGTGTGTGTGTGTGTGTGTGTGTGTGTGTGTGTGTGTGTGTTGCATACATTTCTACAAACACGCTACCCAGCATCTACAAAACCTCACGTACAAGACCTAAGTACACTACCACCAGCTCATCCTCACACGCGGGGGATCGAACCAATGCATTTCGAAAGGCGACTTAGATAACCAAATAGAACCAGAGCCATTGTGGTGGCGGCACTTTCCTGTCAATCTTCAAGCAGTCGGGGAAATATGTGTATATATATACACACAATGGACATTCACATGGTTCATTGGCTTTTGAATTACAACTGACCAAAATTTAGTGAAAAAGTATTAGATTAATTTTGCCTAATGCAGGGCTGAGTGAGGACCTGATGTGAATAACATGAGCGTATTACTGTTATATTAAATTGTTGACAATGGATGCTGCGCGCAGGACAACATTAAAAATTAACTTCATGGAATGTACGTTAACGGGAATATAACACTGCATATTGCACTTCCTGTGTGTGTGTGTATGTGTGTGTGTGTGTGTGTGTGTGTGTGTGTGTGTGTGTGTGTGTGTGTGTGATTACCGCTTGTGTGTTACGGGATGAGAGTGTGTTTCCCCCCCCCCCACCCCACCCCAACGTCTCTTGACCTTCGTACATATGTACCATGTCTTTACTCCCATGTATATAATTCCATGACCCTAGGGTACGATGGCATGACCTTTGACCTGACCCTTTAATGGCCATTCGACTGTCGTGCCCAAGGGGTCGTATCGCAATACTCACGAATCCCACCCAATACAATGCCATCTTTGCTCTGGTCTGTATATTCACAGTGTCATGACTCACCATCTTATTCGTGAGGTGAACGTATTGCTTTATCTCTTCCAGGTGAGTTTACGTTGTGAGGGGAATTATGAGTACATGCGAGTCTATACGGCGCCGACAAGGATGAGTACATGTGAGTATGTGTGAGTGCGAGTACAAGGTGAAGCAATATATATATATATATATATATATATATATATATATATATATATATATATATATATATATATATATATATATATATTCACGTATTCCCTGCGTGTCGTAGAAGGCGACTAAAAGAGGAGGGAGCGGGAGGCTGGAAATCCTCCCCTCTCATTATTTTTTTTTTTGATTTTCCAAAAGAAGGAACAGAGAAGGGGGCCAGGTGAGGATATTCCCTCAAAGGCCCAGTTCTCTGTTCTTAACGCTACCTCGCTAACGCGGGAGATGGCGAATAGTTTGAAAGAAAGAAAAAGAATATATATATATATATCATATCTGTGTCAACTGAAATTAACACCAACCTAATACTGGTTACTGTCCCGTTCGAAACTCCTATGGCGGGAAATGTCAAACACCATTTCATCTGTAACCAGCATGTGTGTGTGTGTGTGTGTGTGTGTGTGTGTGTGTGTGTGTGTGTGTGTGTGTGTGTGTGTGTGTGTGTGTGTAGGGGTAAGGGGTAGGAATCGGGTTGAGGGGTAAAACTGGAACCAATCCAAGATTCCAGTCGATTAAGATCTTCTAGTGGCCGCCGAAAACACTCGAGATGGTTTGGAATGTGGGTCCTTCCTCCCCTCCCCATCTCTCCCGTCCTCCATCTCCCCTCCCTCACCTCTCTTCCCCAGCTGGAGGCTGAGGGAACTCCTCCTGGTGGCGTGGATATAGAAAAGCTCCAGAGCTTAAACTTCTATAGGTAAAAAAAAAATCTTACATGTGTCTGTGTTGTTTCCCAACGTAGCAGAGGAGAAGGTGTCATTCTGGTGCAGGGGAATTATCTCGTGTACATAGAAGTCTCACGCAAAACTGCATATCTCGCCTGGATTCTTACTGATAACAGAGACCATCTTGCACGGTGGTCACCCTTCACCCACTGTCCTAAAAGGGGGGGGACCAACTAGGAGCCATCCATACCCAGTTTGGTTCAGGCTGGCCCAGTGGTGACAGAGGGAAGACCTGGCATGTGAAAAGCTAAAGAGAATAGACGACGGACGCTTGGCGGTGGCCAAAGCTACATACATATATATATATATATATATATATATATATATATATATATATATATATATATATATATATATATATATATATTATATATATATATAGCCTTCCACACGGTGTGATGATACTGACAGAAACTATCCATGTTCGCGAGGCTGCAAGACTGCTTACTGAGGGGCGGTCACCCGGGCGGTGTCGCATCCCTTCCTGACCAATGACTGTGCTCTTATTTAGCCTTTTACAGACAACACCAAAGACCAAGTGAGGAGTTGCCTCAATCTGCTCTAGTGCTGGACAGACCTATAAACAGCGATCCTCTGATTTAATGATAGTATGCTATTCATTACCATTATCATTATCATTACTATTACTATCATTATAGTATCTTTTTTTTTCTATTTCTCGTACTACGAAAGCTCAGAATGGTTAACGTTTTGCTCCGGTCGGTTTGCGACCTACGTCATTCGAACTAGCGAACATCGTCCGTGTATTTCATGATACTTGCACGGCCACGCCAGTTCACCGAAGGACGCCAGCACGAGCGGAGGACACTAGTAAACCCCATCGCTTCGCTACGTACGTGCGTAAACATATGCCACACTCGCAAATGGTGCGCTGGAGAAATTACATTGTTGTGCAACAGGGAAAGTGAGATAGAGACGGTAGTACATTCCACTGGCTCTACACACACACACACACACACACACACACACACACACACACACACACACACACTTCCTCTCGCTCTCAGCGTGCGCGAGCAAAAAGGGGTGTTTGCTTCCGTGCAAGCCCTCTCATATGATAGATGGTGGATGATTCCACGCGCCGTTTGTATTTCATGCTAATACAGCCTGTAACGGATTCATTACAAAAGAGGGGGGTGGAGGTGGGGGGAGGAGGAGGGGGTTGGAATCAGCTGTTACTGGAGCGAGAGGCCTGGGAGGGTTTCGGCTCTGGGGTAGTGTAAAGGTTCAACTATTCAGGGTTTTATGTCCTGCTGCAGTAAGGGTTGTTTTGCCAGTGTGTGTGTGTGTGTGTGTGTGACCAGGTCACCCGCGGCTGTAAAGTTGCACTGCTTCCACTCGTGTGTCCCGCTAAAGCAGGGGATAATTCCTCCTCCCCAACGACCCGTTGGGCCATTTGGTGGGCGTCGACAGTAGCCTAAACCTTGTAGGCAGCCAGGATCACACGTGGCATATTTTCTTCTTTTTTCACGTTGGAGGCCCCAGTCACGGACAAAAGTCCACGTCAAGGCCGGACCTTAACTGAAATACAGAGAGGATGATGGAACGGAAAAGAGAAAAGACGAGGGAAAGTATCTACGAATCTTGGAGGATGTGGAAAGATCTGTCTTTTGACATGTGCCAGGTCATAGACATTGGGAAAGACATGAGAAGGTAGAGAGTTCCAAAGCTTCGACGAGTAAGGAAAGAAGCAGGTATCAAAACGGCCCACCTTTGAGTTGCCGATGGCCTTACAATAATCATGTGACGCAGCAGCTTGCCGAGTATTACGTGGTCTAGCTAGTGGTGGGGACACACAACAAACCAGCTCTTGGTAGCAAAATACAAAGTAATACCTGTAGAAGAGGGAAAGTGAATCAACATTGCGGCGTAGGGCAGGGCGGGGGGGGGGGGGGGGGGGGGGGTGTCAAGTTAGGAAGTTAGCCTGGGACACTTTATAAGCCGGACCGCTTTCCACTCAACTGTCAAGTAAGGATGCAGAGCTAGAACCGCCCCAGATGTAAGAACTGTACTCCATACAGGGACGAATCAATCCTTTGTATAAACGGAGCAACTGTTCAGAAGAAAAGGAGGTTCGACATTCAAACAGGAAACCCAATTTCTTAAGAGGCAGACTTAGCCATTCCCGTAATGTGGGATGTCCAAGGAAGAGTGAAAGTTACGTTAATATCAAGTATGTTCACTGAGTCAAATGGTGGAATGACAGAACTGTCAAAGGGGAAACGAGAGTTGTGAGGAGTTTTCGATATAGAGATGGATAGAGATTGGGTCTTGGAGGCATCAAACTTAACAACATTTCGTGTATTCCACTGAGATATCTTGTCCAAGTCTGAGTTTACTGAGGAAGCTGTGGCAAGACGAGATTCAAATCGAGTTGGAAAAGAACTGAAGGACGTGGATGAATGCAGTACTGAGTCGTCAGCGTATGAGCGCACTGGACTATTTGTGGGGGAGGGTAAATCGTAAAAAAAAGAAAGTAGTAGTATAGGGGACAGGACAGAACCTTAAGGGACACCGCTGTTGGAGAAGAGGAGGGAGGGAGGGCTGATCCTTCAACACCCACAGAGATAGATCGGCCGGAGTGGAAGCTAAATAGGAAGGATCAAAGCGAAGGAGAGAAGCCAAAAGAGGAGAGCGTCGACGAGATGAGACCCGATTCTGGTGCATATATAGGTTCTCGCGTCGCAACATAGGACCTCGCAAATGGGATCTCGCGTGGCAGGTGGGTCCTCTCGCGTCGGCCTGCATCGCCAGATGGCATCTCGCGCGTCCCAGATGAGATCGCGCCGTGGCGTCAACCCCTCACGTAGTGACGGCTGGAGGCCCGGAGGCCCGGACGCTGCTTCTAACCCCCCACCCAACCCTTGTACGTCCAGTGTTATAAAGAACCGGCAAGTTTATTCCGCAGGAGTAGAAAGTTAAGGCGCAGACGAAAGCAACTTTAAATCGAGTTCCCAGCGCGGGAGCGGAGCTGCCTGACTAAAAGGACAGCCTCTTGCTTGAGTTAGCAACTCCCATGAAAGAAGGATGGCTGCTCGAGTCAGCGATGAGACCCATAATAACTTCTTTTAAAATCATGAGCATCACCAGTCTCTATACTCAGAGGGACTATATATATATATATATATATATATATATATATATATATATATATATATATATATATATATATATATATATATATATATATATATATATTTACCAAATGGCGTCCTAGCTTCGTCTCTTCGATGTATATCAACTGACTGTTGTATTTCTCTCTTGTGTCTCCCCTGATGATGTGATTATTACACGAAAGTGCACTTGGGAACTTTTCGTGTTTCATTTTCCCCGTGGACTCATAGGAATATATATATATATATATATATATATATATATATATATATATATATATATATATATATATATATATATATATATATATATATAAAGAAGAAATCTCACCACCTCAACATCGGATTTCGAGAGGAATAATCAGAACACACGCCCTTGTACTGTGCCCCATACGACCAAGGTCCTGAAACTCAGCCTTCATCAAGTAGTGCAAGGACTCGTTGTGCTCAGGTACTAAATATCCTCCGTAGAAAAAATAAGGTTTTTAGACTTTGCCATCATCACCCGAAAGACTGAAACTGACTCACATCTCCCCAGTCCCCACAAAGGTGGAAGCAAATAAAAATCCCCACGCCCCTCCCCCCAAAAAAACTATCGAAGAACAACCTACATCATCAAAATCGTCGAGATAACCCTTAACGGGCAAACTAGATGAAGTCACGAAGCCACACAATCTACAAGACACGATATCAGGACATGAGGACATCAGCTTGAACCAACTGGTGAAGCTCTTGACGAACAGACAAAACGTCGATGTGTTTTACAGACTCTGCCAAAAAAAGAAGAAAAAAAAAATAGGCATTTGATAAATGTGACCAACCGTGTCACAGCACATGTGTCAGATGGGAATAAGCGGAGAAACTGGAAGATGGACTCACAACTTTACAACGAACAAAATTTCAACGTGCAAGTTGTACATCGGGTTAACTTCAGTGCCTCCACTGTAAAAAAATGTTCAAAATTCCCCCCCTACGAAACTGTACTTGCTCGGCCAAGGCTCTTGAGCACCAAGGTAATACAAGCATCAGAAACACTATAGGATGTACACTGTGGGGGAAGCTTAAGGATGTCCCGGTGGAGCATCAGTGCAGCAGACCTAACCAAGCAAAGGCGGCTACGTGGGCCTTGCTGTGCGAGCCGCGGCTTCCTGACACCTTGGTTCGACTTACCGACGCCAACCCAGCACAGCCCTGAGCCTATCCCTGGCTGTGGAGAGGCAAGAACCACACCATATCTCCCCACCTCACCCTCAACCTAAGGACTTCTTCACACAAGGCAGAGTCGTGTCATCATCGTGTTCATGGCGTTGCATCGTCACGATCCAGGGGGTCATGTTCATTCTTCTGGGAGAGGATAAACATTTCATTATACCACTACGTTGTGCTTGACGGCTTGAAGTGCACTCCCTACCAGTACGTCAATAATATGATTCATTTTATGGATCTGAACCTCTGTGAGATGCGCGTACCGATGTCTGGCAGCTTGAGTGATCGCTGTTCTGCTCTCCCCCCCAAAAAAAAATAATCCCTCGGAAAATGTTAGACCTTGTTATGGTAATCACCTATCCATTGTAAGAATGGATTACCCGCGATGTAAATCCCGTCTATTTTTCACGACTAACGGATTACTTGCATTAATAAATTCTTCGGCCAAACATTTGCATTACATCGCGCAAAAGATTCATTGTTATGGTCAAGGGTAAATCTAAGCACGCCGTTCATGGACGTTCTCTTTGAAATATTTGAATATTCTCAGCATAGAAAAAAAAAAGTTTTATGAGAGAGAGAGATTCGTCTATCTATTTACGGTAATTCCCTTATCTGTTGGGATAAGCAAATTATTGTACAGGTCGTAATTCAGTGTCATGAAAAACCCCGATTCACTTTTTCAATATTTGTCCTAAAAATGTTGTTTTCAACTTGGCCTTTTTTTTTCTTTTTTCTGTACGTGTCGACACTGACGGGAAGAGTCATTCGAAGGTCCCTTCCTCACACCAGCAGAGCGAGGGAACCGATCGGTCCGTCACGACTGAGTACCTTCGCAGCGAATCTTCCCACTGTGATGATCATAACACAGCGTCCTCTTGCTCCCACCGAAGGAGGACCGTTTTTCAATGGTTCCCTCTTCCCAAAGCAACTGTCGGCCAGGAGAGCCAGCCAAGTCCGTCCGGGTCAAACCCTCGTACTGACTTGGCGCAACTTAGCTATGCAGGTCCCTTTATTCCTGCCTCCCCCTTAAGATCCACGATAAGATCATGCTGTTGGGAGGAGTTCCCGAGTGGAGGAGCGCGTCTTAACAAGATGCAGCAAAGAACGGGATGGGTTTCCGGATCACACGAGTTTTGTGGAGTCGGGAGGGGTAATGGCATGGTCGTCCAAGAGAGAGAGAGAGAGAGAGGGGGGGGAGGGGAATGCCGCACTGTGGGCTGTGGTTGGTGGTGATGGGGGAACGGAACGGAACGGAAGCGCGCAATGCAAGAACTGAGGAGATGGTGCTTAGGACTGCGGTATACTACGGGGTGAGGATGCTGTAGATGAGGATGAGGAGGAGAGGAGAGGTGAGATCGGAACCAGCCTCTTCTTTCCACCTACTTAACACCCAATATAGTGAAAGTTTGAGAGAGCGAGCGTGAGATGAGAGGGTGTGTGTGTGTGTGTGAGGCCTGATGATAACCATCAGAGAAGCGGGGAGACTGAAGAGACGAGGTACAATTCCGATATTTTCCATGGCGGAGGAAGGGAGGAGAAGACCCTGGCGAGGTGGAAGGTGGGTACATGTGAGGTGGCGAGGGTACAGAGGTGAAAGTGGTAGGAGGGAGGAAGGGCGGTGCTGCACTACATCTTAACTGAGGTTTTGCTCATCATTTGATTAAAAGAACATCAGAGCAACGCCAGCAGGAACTGCTAGGCTCCTCCTAGTCGCTTTCATAACCTCAAGTATGACCTTGAGGAAATCCGTCATTCTCACATTCTCTTTTTCAGTTTCATCCTCATCCGAGTAGTCCCGTTTTCTTTTTGTCTTAACCTCTCCAACTTCTTCAGCCTGATCGGTGCTGTGATGGATGGACAACCTCGAATGATTTGCAACATTCCTCTGGTGATAGATCTAAAGGCATGCAACTGCAGGTGCACGACTCGAGTTTATTTGTCATCTGTCCGAATTCATTACCTTTTTTTTTTTTTGCATGTCAACCCCCCTGTAAGCTTCGGAACTTTCTTGACTCTCTGAGTGCGACGGCACGGCCCTTGAGCACGGCGGTACGGTCCATGGATATGATATCCTATCCCTTAACAAGGCCCTTATCGTAGGCCATGACTTCATATCCAAGGGTCGTGTTGTCGTGCACAAAGGTCGCACTGTCGACCTCACTCGGGAGGTTATACCGTCGTTTTCACGCGGTCAAGTTGAACTCCGGCCGATCTAAGCTCCTGCAACATTCCTTGGGCAAAAGCCCGCCCTCTAGACTCCCTGATGAGGAGACTTACGAACCAAGTGGTTCTCCTCGACCTAGACCTCCGTCATCCAGTCACCACCAGCGGAGCAAGTCGGTCTCGTGCGGACGCATCTGACGACCATCAGTCCATCACAAATTCATTCCGGCGCTTACGCCCAATCTCAGACCAATTCCTCTGACCTAAGCCAATTCCAGATCCACATGGCCTCCCTCGGGCAATCGCAGTCTCATTCCGGCGTCCTCAGCCAATCACAAACCAATCCCACTGCTTCAGGCTATGAACGGACGGATCCAGTTGGCCTCAGAGACAAGAAGTAGGGGCAAGCAGCCTGCTGGGGGGGTGGTGTTCTCAGGTTCTTAAGCCCTCCCACCTCCACTCCTCCTCGTCCCACTCCGCCACCCGCTGTTAAGATAATTAGCAAGTTAATTTTCCTAAGCCTTAATGATAGCACCCGGAAATTTAACCCATAATTTACCTCACCAGAGTGAAATTGGTGGCTTAATTAGCTCGTGTCTGATGTTGGCCAACGCTCGATTTCTTGTGTGGAGGTGGTGGTGGTAGTGGTGTCAAAATGAGTTTCTTTTTTCTGGGGGGGGGGAGTGCTTTTGTGGTGAAGATATTTGAATGTATATTCTTAAGGTGTAGACACTGGCTCTATTAAGATCCTGTGGTGGATGTCCCGATTGCCTCGCTTTTTGTGATGCGGATGAGGGTATCATATTTGTCCACCTGAAAGACACTGGTCATCAAATTGACTGGAGCAGTGTTGAGGATATCACATCCAATGACTCAGTAATGGATAGGAATGTTGTTGAATCATCTCTCATCAAACATGTAAGAGATATCAATACGAATCAAACTGTTGGTAAATTATATAAATCAGATAACTTTACAACAGACAGAAACTGTAAATATGTTTCAGATAACATGGGCTAAAATGAGTGATTAACTTGAGAGGTGAGGTTGTCGAAGGTAAATATATATATATATATATATATATATATATATATATATATATATATATTCTTATGAGTCCACGGGGAAAAATGAAACACGATAAGTTCCCAAGTGCACTTTCGTGTGATAATCACATCATCAGGGGAGACACAAGGGAGAAATAACAGTCAGTTGATATAAAGGGAAGAGACGTGTGAATATATATATATATATATATATATATATATATATATATATATATATATATATATATATATATATATATATATATATATATATATTTTTTTTCTCTCTTTTTTTTTTTTTTAAATTTTCCAAAAGAAGAAACAGAGAAGGGGGCCACGTGAGGATATTCTCTCAAAGGCCCAGTCCTCTGTTCTTAACGCTACCTCGCTAATGCGGGAAATGGCGAATACTATAAAAAAAAGAAAAAAATATATATATATATATATATATATATATATATATATATATATATATATATATATATATATATATATATATATATATATATATTCACACGGCCTAATTGTGACAGCTGGGGCATTACGAGTGATTAATCCTCCATATGAAATCAATCTATTTTTCTGATCCACTTAGCGATCAGTAAATTACTAATTATAGAAATATGTCATTAAAACTGCGCGAATACGGAATGGTCACAAGCCCTCCCCCCAAAAAAAAAAAAAAAAAATACACGCTTGATTTAGTCTTGGTGGACATCAATTTGCCCCCAGTTAAAGCAGAAACACCTCTTCGTGCACTGATATGTATCACATCCAAAATCTATTTTTTTGCTCAGATTTTTAACTTCCTCAGATTTTAATAAAAATCTGTGTATAGATGTTATTTTATACGGTATTTAAGTATTTCGAGTCAAAAGAGTGTAATTCAAAACATTTAACCGTTTAATTAGCACCTGGACTAATTATGATAAAATTCAAATGCTAATTACTTGAGTAATTATTCGAATTTTTAAATTTTGACCACAGATTCATATTCAGCATACATAAGAGTAACTATGCTGAAAATTTCAAGAAAATCTATTTTTTCAAAAAAATCAAGAAAAATCCAATCCCTTACATTGTTTTTCCTCAGATTTTCAACTTCATCAGATTTTAATGAAAATCTGTGTATAGGTTTTATTTTATATCGTATTTAAGTATTTGGAGTCAAAAGGCTATAATTCAAATAATTTAACGGTTTAATTAGCACCTAGATTAATTATGATAAAATTCAAATGCTAATTACTCGAATAATTATTCGAATTTTTAGATTTTGACCACAGATTCGTATTCAGCATACATAAAGGTAACTATGCTGAAAATTTCAAGAAAATCTATTTTTTCAAAAAAATCAAGAAAAATCCAAGGCCTTACATTTTTTTTGCTCAGATTTTCAACTCCCTCAGATTTTAATGAAAATCTGTGTATGGATGTTATTTTATATGGTATTTAAGTATTTGGAGTCAAAAGGCTATAATTCAAAAAATTTAACCGTTTAATTAGCCCCTGGACTAATGATAAATTCAAATACTAATCACACAAGTAATTATTCGAATTTTTAGATTTTAACCACAGATTCATATTCAGCATACATAAAAGTAACTACAATGAAAATTTCAAGAAAATCTATTTTTTCAAAAAAATCAAGAAAAATCCGAAGCTTACATTTTTTTTGCTCAGATTTTCAACTTCCTCAGATTTTAATGAAAATCTGTGTATAGATGTTATTTTATATGGTATTTAAGTATTTGGAGTCAAAAGGCTATAATTCAAAACATTTACCCGTTTGATTAGCACCTGGACTAATTATTATAAAATTCAAATGCTTATTATTGAGTAGTTTGATTAGCACCTGGACTAATTATTATAAAATTCAAATGCTTATTAATCGAGTAATTATTCGAATTTTTAGATTTTGACCACAGATTCATATTCAGCATACATTAAAGTAACTATGCTCAAAATTTCAAGAAAATCTATTTATTCAAAAAAATCAAGAAAAATCCAAGGCTTACATTTTTTTTTTGCTCAGATTTTCAACTTCCTCAGATTTTAATGAAAATCTGTGTATAGATGTTATTTTATATGGTATCTAAGTATTTGGAGTCAAAATGCTATAATTCAAAACATTTAACCGTTCAATTAGCACCTGGACTAATTATGATAAGATTCAAATGCTAATTACTCGAGTAATTATTCAAATTTTTAGATTTTGACCACAGATTCATATTCAGCATACATAAGAGTAACTATGCTGAAAATTTCAAGAAAATCCATTTTTTCAAAAAAAATCAAGAAAAATCTAAGGCTATATACCCTTACATTTTTTTTGCTCAGATTTTCAACTTCCTCAGATTTTAATGAAAATCTGTGTATAGATCTTTTTTCATATGGTATTTAAGTATTTGGAGTCAAAAGGCTATAATTCAAAAAATTTAGCCGTTTAATTAGCACCTGGACTAATTATAAAATTCAAATGCTAATTACTCGAGTAATTATTCGAATTTTTAGATTTTGACCACAGATTCATATTCAGCATACGTAAAAGTAACTATGCTGAAAATTTCAAGAAAATCTATTTTTTCAAAAAAATCAAGAAAATATTTTTTTGCTCAGATTTTCAACTTCCTCAGATTTTAATGAAAACCTGTGTATACATGTTATTTTATATGGTATTTAATTATTTGGAGTGAAAAGACTGTAATTCAAAAAATTTAACCGTTTAATTAGCACCTGGACTAATTATAAAATTCAAATGCTAATTACTCGAATAATCATTCGAATTTTTAGATTTTGACCACAGATTCATATTCAGCACACATAAAGGCAACTATGCTGAAAATTTCCAGAAAATCTATTCTTCATAAAAATCAGGAAATATAGCCTTACATTTTTTTTGCTCAGATTTTCAACTTCCTCAGATTTTAATGAAAATCTGTGTATAGATGTTATTTTATATGGTGTTTAAGTATTTGGAGTCAAAAGAGTGTAATTCAAAAAATTTAACCGCTTAATTAGCACCTGGGCTAATTATGACCAAATTCAAATGCTAATTACTCGAGTATTTATTCGAATTTTTAGATTTTGACCACAGATTCATATTTAGCATACATAAAAGTAAGTATGCTGAAAATTTCAAGAAAATCTATTTTTTCAAAAAAATCAAGAAAAACCCAAGTAGGCTACAATGATCTAAAAACCGCTTTGTTCACTTGACGTTAAAAAATGAACGCACGCGATAATTGCACAAAGAAGCAACTTCTGCCATCAGAAGGAGGACTTCGAATCCATCAAATGTTACAATACGTTAGGTGAGTTTTTTTTTTCTTTTTTGTCCTAAGACTGAGTTGGTGGTGATAGAAGACCCCTGGACAGACCATCGTAGTCCTGACGGTGGTAGAAGACCCACGGACAGGCCATTGTGGTCCTGACGGTGGTTGAAGACCCCCCCCCCCCCCCCCCCCCCCCGACAGACCATCATGTTCCTGAAGGTGGTAGAAGACCCCCCCCCCCCCCCCCGACAGACCATCGAACTCAGGTATACGTAAGGTAAACTTCCAGAACGAGTACAAGACCTCAGAAACTATCCCAAGAAAGACGTAAGGTAAGGTAGGAAAAAGAAAAAAGGCCAAGTTTCCGGACAGACCTATAGGGTGCAGAAGACATCCGAAACCATCGTTGAGGGAGACGTAAGGTGAAGAGGCAAGACCCCCAGGTCGGGCAGTTGGGGCAGACCCGATGAGAGGGAGAGAGAGAGAGAGAGAGAGAGAGAGAGAGAGAGAGAGAGAGAGAGAGACTCAACTCCCTTCCTCCCCTCACCACTAAATGGGGTAGTATGGTGAAGGTTGACCCTTGGGCACCTGTTGGCTCTCGACGCCCCTGTCTGGAAGCAGACCACCACCAGCAAAATCATCGTAAGATAACCTGAGGTAAGGTGAGGTGGCTACGATTCACGTCCGGCGTCGCAAATCTCGCGTCAGTGAGGAGCGCGTTAATGTTCCTGTAACGTGGGAGTGGTGCCTGGAGATAACCATAATTGCGGTCCGGTGTTGACCATCGCGTCCGGTATGGTCTTGAGCCGGACGGGGAGTAGGGTGGGTGTACGTATCTCTTGCTAGTGAATTTTACGAGGGCTTGAAGTGTTTCTAGAACCTAGGACCTGCTCATCTCCTGTGGAAATGGTCTATTCGATGTGTCCTGGGGTGATGGAGCCTCACCTGTGTTGCAGGCAGTGGTGGGATGCTGTGGCGTTCGTTGTGGAGAGCGGTGGAACCCGACACCCGCTTACGAACTCTCATACCCTCACCTCCCGACCTCCTTACGCATCTATAAACCTTGTGTACATTATCTTCTCCCATGTCAACATCCTCATTACTCTAGCAATTTCTGGATTCTTTAGGAGGCACTAGCAGATTCGGGCACTCCGTGCGTTCATCTGCTCACTCCAGTGGAGTTCTACCACACCCTCCCTCACCACCGCCACACCCTGCCTTCCCCCCCTCACAACCACCACTCCCTCCCTCCCTCATCACCACTACTCCCTCCTACCCAGTTCACCACAACCTGAACAGCGCAATTATACTGTTCAGTGGTTTAACCACTCACCCTCCTATTTTCCTCTATATATTTCCCATGCTGCCGGAACCACCTTTCCGCTCAACCACGCGATAATATAGTATAACATTGCCCCGAAGATACATCAGCCAAGTAGACAGCAATTTCAATCCTTCAGAGAAAATGGAAGAATTATTGGCAAGAGTGTATAGGATGGGGGGGTGGGGGGGTTTACTGGTCGCGCGTCCGATAACCTTCTCCGTCTTTGTCTTCAGAGGACGGACTGACGCACGGCCAGACAGATAGACAGACAGACAGACAGGAGAGCCTTATTTTATAGCACAGATCACGCGTCACATAGAAATGGACACTTGCCGTCTAGTTCTGTCAAACTGTCATCTTTCCTACAAAGTCATCTTCACGATGAGACAGGCTGGGGTCCAACAGCTCTTCTGCAACCCTGTGGAAAAGTTCCCTGGCTTGGAGATGTGTATATACAAAGCGTGTTGGCCTGAGCTGGGCGACCTCCTTTGTACGTTCATACTGCCCTCCGCCCGCCAAGCGTGCCCACCACACTGATTTGTATCATACGTGATGTCATCTCTTGAACTCGTGTGTTTCTGATCCACTTCACTTCACTTTGTCACGTTCTTTATCGCGTTCAGTGAGAAAATATACAAGTCAGTGAGACAGGCTCGTTCAGGGGTTATTTAGGTTTTGGGGCTAATCGTCTGGCAGGGCCATTAAAAGGCCGTTAACATCAGGTCATAACCACTGGTCGAACAGTCTCGGGACACACTTTCTTCAGGTACTCGAGATAATCCTCAGGCCACGCACGCATCCCACTGCACTGGTGAGGCCCGCCCTCGATGGAAGGGTAAAGCGAGAATCGTGAAGATAATAGGACGTGTTGTAGAATCACTTGGTGATACTTGCATGCGGTCTGCAAATTCCCCTCGTATGTTTCACTGGTTTATTGGGGAGAGAGAGAGAGAGAGAGAGAGAGAGAGAGAGAGAGAGAGAGAGAGAGAGAGAGAGAGAGAGAGAGAGAGAGAGAGAGAGAGAGAGAGAGAGAGAGAGAGAGAGAAGCATTTTGATAAAAAATGAAAAAAAAAAAAAGCTTCGATCGTGAAGGAAGAATGAAATCAAGACTCGACCACACCTCAGTTTAAGGTGATTGTAGTGAACGTCTTTCAAAAAAGACACGCCAGAGATGTGGTCACAATGTAAGGGGGTGAAGGTAAGTAAGGGGCAGACCAGCACGTAATGTGACTTTCGTATACACAAAGACTTTTCAACACTCAGGTTTTGCTGGCGTGTGTCGAGTGTGTTGAGTGTGCATCGTGGGTGAGGAGGCATTACATATATATATATATATATATATATATATATATATATATATATATATATATATATATATATATATATATATATATATATATATATATGAGGCCTCGAGAGGTTCAGAAGGAATGAGCTATACGGATGTGTGTGTGTGTGTGTGTGTGTGTGTGTGTGTGTGTGTGTGTGTGTGTGTGCACTGAGTAAGTGCTACTCGTAGCACAACAGCAGCAGAGGAGTCTGGAAGCGCTCGCTCGCTCGCTCACCCTAGACCGAAAAAAAGGTGGTATGTTGATTTCAGCGTCGCAGGGAACAATGCAATTGCTAAGTCGGGTAGCAACTGTGCAATCACTTTCACAGATAGTAACAGTGCAATTACCTTCAAGGGCAGTATGAGTGCAATTACTCTCAAGGGTAAACGAGTGCAATTACTCTCAAGGGTAGTACGAGTGCAATCACTTTCTAAGCAAGTCACATTCCAATGACTCTCTACTGTACGGTGGTCGACCCCTCCCTCCTCTACGTCAATGGTCACTGGCCGTGAGTAACCCAACGCCTGGAGATGCCACAAAGAAGAATAAACGCATAAATAAAATTCTCGCGTGTGAAACCCGTAGAGGCGTCATACGCCCTGGCTGCAGTGGCCACACTGTGTTTTATCTGTATTGATTTGAGACGTGAAGAATAGCTGCTCTTACAGGCGCAATGGATATTGGACGGTGGCGGGAATGCGGAATTTGGAGTAACACGGGTTTTGTATTGACTTTAATGCTTATGCAGGAGTGATACACACACACACACACACACACACACACACACACACACATATATATATATATATATATATATATATATATATATATATATATATATATATATATATATATATATATATATATATATATATGAAAGTGTTATGGGACGTATTTTTTTTTCTCTCGTGACTAAACAGAATATCTGAATTTGAGTTAAGTCCCGCGTATGTATGTATGTATGTATGTATGTACGAGTGTATGCATATATTCACCAATATTGCACTTCCGTCCCGTTCTATTCCATAATTCAGGCTTTTATAACGTTTTCGTGCTACAGTTAAGCGGGGGGGGGGGGGGAACATTCACACACACACACACACACACACACACACACACACACACACACACACACACACACACAATCCTTGTAATTCACAGAATATAGGCGAGTATATTTTCGCATTAGATTTGCCTTAACTAAATCACTGTGAAGTGGAGAATGAGACAGCTGCTCTGAGTTTTATGTATTTGCCAATCAAAAAAAATCATGATTAAGGTTTGATATTAAGACAACGTGAAAGTGGAAGTAATGATGCTGCGATGTATCGTTTTGAAGGCAGCTGTTGTGAATCATATTTCTTCAGATACAGTACATGAAGATCATATGTATATATATAGGGGATAGCGGAGAAAGAATACTTCCCACGTATTCCCTGCGTGTCGTAGAAGGCGACTAAAAGGGAAGGGAGCGGGGGGCTGGAAATCCTCCCCTCTCATTTTTTTTGTTTTAATTTTCCAAAAGAAGGAACACAGAAGGGGGCCAGGTGAGGATATCCCCTCAAAGTCCCAGTCCTCTGTTCTTAACGCTACCTCGCTATCGCGGGAAATGGCGAATAGCATGAAAGATATATATATATATATATATATATATATATATATATATATATATATATATATATATATATATATATATATATATCTTTCTTTCTTTCATACTATTTGCCATTTCCCGCGATAGCGAGGTAGCGTTAAGAACAGAGGACTGGGTCTTTGAGGGAATATCCTCACCTGGCCCTCTTCTCTGTAATTCTGGGTATCATTTTCCAAATATGATCTTTGTCTGTTCGTCTGACTATCCATTTATGTATCTGTCTTCACCTCCCTCAGTCTCTCTATCATCCTGTACCCAAGTAGTTCGGTGGGAGGGTGGTGGCCGCGCAGCCACTTCGAGTCGTGCCCTTAACGGTGGTAAACGGGTACCTGGTCTGGTTCACATGGCCCTTGAGCACGAAGGTATGATCCCTTGAGCACCAAGACGGTACGACCCCCTGAGCACGAAAGTACGACCCTTGAGCACGACGGCACGACCCTTGAGCACGACGGTACGACCTTTGGGGGACGATGGCCTAACCTCCGATCTGAACCTTTGAGGGTAAAGGTAAGCAAAGACCCAGGCCACTATATACCCAAGAGTCGTCCCGTCGTACTCAGGGATTCGTACGAATGCAATTACTCAAAAGGCTCATTAATAGTTCAGATTTCAACCCACGAAAATTAAATCACTTAAAAAAAAATCACTTGATGAAATAATCACCTGATTAAATTTCTAAATCTTACTTGATTAGATTCTAAATGATTGAATCTGAGGTTCAAATGATGATGAAAAAAAAGCTATCAAGCAAAAAAAAGTATTCAGATTCTGATGTGTAACTCTCCCCATGTTTAGTTTTGATGAATATCTATGAATATTCTAAGACTATTGTACGGTACTCTTCATATGGAAATGTGATTCGATTCCGATAAAATCTTCGTCGACGTCAAATCAACGACCATGAATGAAATGGCATTAATCGAACGTCTGGGGATTCATTTATCACCTCACATACAAACAATTTCAAAATACATGTGTAATTCATGTTAAGTCATTCATAAGCAATTTCCGCCTGGTAATGAAATCCACTTTTATACAGAATATAATCACTTCGTTTATCTGAGGCAAGGTATTTTTGTGCTGTGTTATTTAAATTAATTCAACAATTTGACATCCGTGCGGTTTCTATTATGATTTCTAGACGCGTATCATATATATATATATATATATATATATATATATATATATATATATATATGTGTGTGTGTGTGTGTGTGTAAGCAGGAGATCTCTCATACCGATCCTCTCATACTGCTCAGGCAGATTACCAACAAGCAATCCAAAGTTCAAAGCAAGGGGCAGAACCGCACTAAAGCAGAAACCAGTGGTGTAATTCTTCTTATATATATATATATATATATATATATATATATATATATATATATATATATATATATATATATATATATATATACACAGTAACACCCATTTCCTAACTCGTGTCGTATTCTCGAGAGTAAGTAAGGACGATGCAGCATTGGTCTAGCCTTACGTACACAAAATTGTCAAGGATCGATGGAGAAATTATTGACCAATGGCTGATGAATGCGGTTAGCGGCTACTCCCTTGTCTGACCAGTGAAAGCTCGCCGCCTCAGGACAGCGGGGCGTTCTGCCACCTGACGTCACCAGTTCTCGTCCTACTCTCGCTGGGAGAGGTCACATGCCTGAGCACTAGGTAACACCAGGGGGAAAAAAAAGATGTCGGTCCACACGTTCATACAGACTGAACCTCCGGGTGTGATCTAGCGCTGGACACGTATAATTTCTTACAAGTTTCCTCCACTCAATATCACAGCCTAAATAACCTGTTCCCCAACCCGGCTAAACCCAACAACCTTGCTTTATATATTCACATTCACTCTAAACGTCGTCCTTTTTTACACACACACACTCTCTCTTCCAAACTCCGTCAGTAGTTTCACCCATTCTTATAATAATCAAATTCATACGCGAAGACAAAAGGGGGCAATCATCTTTTTTTCCCATCATACATAAAGTTTACATCTTCAACCCGAAGTTTAAATAATACCGACACACATTAGATAGAAAAAAATAAAGAGTAATAATTTTGCGCTCAACCGCTGAACTCATGAAACTATCGTAAATTAAATTAATACAAAGATAAAATCTTCTTTCTCAGTGGAATCGTATGCCAAGTCACCCACGAACATTTTTTGATGGGAAACAACACCCAAGCGACCGTGGTGGTTCTGGGGAAAGGACTGAGGGGGAAGTCACAGCACCTGTCGATGTGTGGCTGTTAGTCGAATTGTATTCATTTAAAAAGGGGTTTCCCCTGTGTCTAACCGTACGTACGCAAGAGAAAAAGAAAAGCGTATCTCTGACGGCGCGTTGGTGAAGCGTACACGGTGGGTAGAGACAAGAATAGACCATCACAATACATCGAGGGTGATACGTGGAGCCGATAGGGAGGCAAGAGCTTCTGGGTCCTCGTCCCCGTTGTAGGGGTGGGAGGGTAACAATGTTAATGGGATACAGACGGGATGCGTTAAATGAGGCGAGACTCCCGAAGCCCACGGCTCGTCTCCACGACTCAGCTCCGCCAAAAAACATCCGGCATCTTCCCTTAGCAGTTCACATGGAGGTATCTTACCTCAACGGACGGTTCATGAGCGTGAGGAGTTGTCTCTTTTCGTGTGTCTTGTTACTCATGAAGTCACGCTGTCTCTTAACCCACCAACCCCGAGCTAAAGACGCCACGACAACGGGACGTTGTACCGACCCTATCTAACGGAACCAAGATGGTTCAGGCCACCTTCCTTCCTTGTGCCATCAAACCTTCTTCCATGGACTTTTGACCCATCCATGCCTTCCACACTGCGCGCACTTCACTTCTACGCGGTTGAGGCATCGTCTGCACAGGGTGCCCCAGGAAGTACATATAAATCATGACCCCACACATTTTCCGTGCCTCTTTCTTCAACTCCTGCCAATAACTGGAGCCCAGTGGTTAACCATCTCAGCAGCCAGAAAAAGCCAGACGACTACCTGTAGCACAATAAGCCAAAGAGTCGACTGACGAGGAACCCAGACTATCGCGGGTGATCCGAAGTGGTAACAGTGGATCGTGCGACTAATGGTAATGCTTATATCTCTCGTGGATGATCCGGGATGTTAACACCGGCTCGATGTGACTAAGGCGGGACTTTCAGTGTGGAAGGATCTAGGGGGGAGGAGGAAGAGAAAGAGGAGGAGGAGGAGGAGGAGGAGGAGGAGGAGGAGGAGAAGGAGGAGGAGGAGGAGGAGGATGGTAGTCGCATGGTGGGACTCTCAAGTTCCTTCATACTGTCACCCTGAGGAGAGGGAGGGAGAGGAGAGGTCATTCCTCTAGCCGATCGGGCTCACCGCGATACTGCTTCATCATTCTGAGACACTTGTAATCCCAAGACACCTTGAGGGACGACGGTGGGATTCTTGAACGAGACGGCACGATCCCTCAAGCACGACGGTACGAACCATGAGCACGAGGACGAGACCCCCTTGAGCACGACCATTGACGGTGCGACACTAGAGCACGACGGTGCAGCCCTCAAAGGTTTAAGACGATACAACCCTCATGCACAACGGCACGGCCAATGCACATGACCCATTAACGACCCTTTGAGCACGACGGTATGATCCATGGGTTCGATGGCTTACCCTCTGACTCAACCCTGGAGCCGTAAAGTCTTGTTCAAGATTCGCAGTCTTGTTCAAGGCTCATGCGTTTGTGTTCAAGGATCGTACCGTCCCGTCTTGTTCAAAGCTCACGCGTTTGTGTTCAAGGATCGTACCGTCCAGTCTTGTTCAAAGCTCATGCGCTTGTGTTCAAGGATCGTACCGTAACGTCTTGTTCAAAGCTCACGCGTTTGTGTTCAAGGATCGTATCGTCTTATTCAAGGATCATACGTTTGTGTTCAAGGATCGTACCGTAACGCCTTGTTCAAAGCTCACGCGTTTGTGTTCAAGGATCGTATCGTCTTATTCAAGGATCATACGTTTGTGTTCAAGGATCGTATCGTAACGCCTTGTTCAAAGTTCACGTATTTGTGTTCAAGGATCGTACCGTTGTTGTTCAATGATCACACCTCTTGTGTTTTCAGGGACGGATCGTACCGTCAACTTGAAGGGGGTACAGAGTAAACAGTGGCGCTTTCATAAATCGGGCGAGTTTTTCACATTATGACAATGTTGTGAGAGGCCATGCATACTACCCTAACGTTCACAATGATTGCTACGATCCACCGCTGGAACCTTCATCTATTCCCCAGTCCATCTCAAGGCTGCGCGCGGCCCGCAGCTTGCTGGGATGACGCAGTCAAACTATCCACGGATAGGCAGAGAAAGACTCTGTGTCCCCCCCTTCCGTGGTGCAGCGGTGAGTGTTGCTGAACTTGACGCATTTACGGTCGTTCATAAGCGCCCGTTCGAGAGGGAGGAGGTTAAGGGAACACCCCAATCCCCCACCCCAACTTGCTCTCAAATCAAACATCAGATAATAACATTATCTCCATTCTAACACAGACACTTCAGGTCCTTTCTTTTCTTCTTCGCTTTTCGTTAGGTTTCATGAGAGTTTCCTATCTCGCTTGAGTGTACCGCAAGAGAGTGAGTTTCGGGACCCATCTCGATCGCGCCAGACGTGGCGGTGGCACTACCCTACTACTAGGGGGCAAGCGAACCTCGTAATCAGCGCATGTTCCACTCCTGGCCCGGACAACCCGATAAGATGGCCGACATGCAAGCAAAATGGTGTCCGATGCGGGAGGGGTGTTGGTCAGGGTAGAAGGGGGGGGAAGGAGGAGGAGGAGGGAGGGTGGAGCTGAGAGAGGGTGGTGCCGCCAGGGGGCAGACAGCCATGTCAAAGGACGGCAAACAATGGGCAAAGGTGAGGGAATGAGGCGAGATGTGTGGGGTGGGAGAGTAGGGGCAGGAGGACGGTATGGATGGGAGCGAACGTCAGGTGGGAGGCAAAGTAAGGAAGTGGGTTGGGGGTAAGGAGGGAGCGAAGGGTAGGTGTTGGTAAGGTAAGGGTGTTAAGGGAGTGATGATGTTATGGTGTTGACCCCCCAAGCTTAGTCCGTGAACGCCATGGTCCTAATTCGGTGGCTGAGCGTAGACGGGAGTTCACGTGAAGGGTGTGTGTGTGTGTGTGTGTGTGTGTGTGTGTGTGTGTGTGTGTGTGTGTGTGTGTGTGTGTGTGTGTGTGTGTGTGTGTGTGTGTGCTTGGGGTGTAGAAAGGGGGAGGAGGAGGATGTGGGGCAGACAGGAGGAGGGGAGGAAGGAGAGGGGGTGTGTGAAGGGGGGGAAGGGAGAGGAGGGATGGCAAGGTAGGAAATTGAAGGTCGCGCAGAGACAGGTTGGAGGGGATGACGAGGGGGGGGGGGGATTGAGGGGGAGAGAGGGAGTTGGGTGCGGTAGATGACGGGCTGTGAGTGATTGATTGCAGAGGGTAGAGTGAGGAGCAGGGTCTTCACTGCCGCACGTCAGCTGACTGCAGGCAGGAGGGCAGTGGGAGAGAGAGAGAGAGGGAGGGAGGGAGGGAGAAGTGGGGACATGTGGCACCAGGAGTGAGTGAGGTGATTGGTGAAGCGGACGGATGGAGGCAAGGTGACTGGTGAAGGGGAGTTCGACTGGTCCACGGTGACTGGTGAAATGAGCCTGTTGCCAGCAGCTCCTCACACATATGCACGAAAGGTCCAGGACACAAGATCAAGATGAGAGAGTTTATAACAACTTAACGGAACGAATGTAATATTCACAATGTACGCAGCTGGGATGCCTGTCCATCATCTGTGGCAAACTCTGTTACGGTAGAAACGTTTCACTCTACCTTATAACGCAGGGTAGTCCTTGTCTTTGAATTCAATGATTGCACAACGCTCAAGGGTACAGTTTTGCAAGGGGTGACAGTAATACATTTGCCAAAGCTTACATTCTTTTTTTTTCTTCTGTTCGATATTGATAGGAGGAACAAACTCCTTTGAGTATCTATACACCAACTTGTGTCGGGGTAACTATAATATAAAAGTGTATATTTAGCCTAATATGGAACCATAAGTATGGGGTTCTTCTTTCGGGAATTGTTGATGGTAGATGGATCGGCTCATGCAAGAATCCATTCGTCGCAAATCTCTGCAGGAAATCTGACCGAAAGCACCCTCGGGACCCTCGTACGTAATGGACATGCAGG
>NC_092266.1:23930756-23948256 GCF_036320965.1 Panulirus ornatus | reverse complement strand
TTTTTTGTTTTTAGTAAGGATCATCGTGAATCAGATACGAAAATCTGAATTCAAACACTCCGATGGTTCGTCACATACGTCAAAAATGGTGTGCAGTGTGTTTTCAAAGGTCTCTTACCATTGATGGCATTTCCCTGACGTGCGCTGCAACCCGAGGTGGGACGAGAAGCGAATCGGTAGCAAAACCTTCCTTTAACCACACGCTATGCTCACCCATCTGTGCCAACAAAATACACGAGTTCGAACCGTCGACCTTAAGAACGTTGAGCGAGGGGTGTAACGCTGGCAGCAGAATGCATCGCCGACGAAAAAAAATACCACAGCAATAACGTTACGCTCGAGGAGGAGGAGGAGGAGGAGGTGTGGTCAAGGGATGACGTCTTGGAAAGGCTCATACTTTTTTTTCGCATCATGACCACAGACAACTCGGGTTTGAGATGACGTTAAGCTTATTACCTGCCAAACGCGGCGTTATGGGCAACCTCGCCTCTCCTCTGCGCGCAACTGGTCCCTTCCCGTGAGATTATCTCTGAAGGGTACAACAGGCCGGAATAGAATTGGCTGTCGATCACTGCCGCCGGAGCGCCTCCGTAATGGGAGGGTTATATGCCGAGAGGCACGCCTATGGAAGCTGCCAGCCTCCCGAGCTACACTGATTGCAACGAGGTATTGGTTCTGCAGATGAAAACATTCCTGAGACTCGGTGATGAAAATTGAATCAGACCTTCTCCGAGGATGAGGATGAGGAGGAGGAGGAGGAGGAGGAGGAGGAGGAGGAGGAGGAGGAGGAGGAGGAGGAGGAGGGGAGTAGAAGAAGGAAAAAAAACATATATACACCAATTTTACCTTTGCATACCTGGTGGTCTGCATCATACCCAAGATGTGATATCGTTGATTGATATCATCCATCGGTGGAAAGTCGCTAGTATCGGTATGATATGCCAGAATGTTGTTAATAGTGTTGAACGATGAATGGTATCGTTTGGTTCTGGGATGTGACTGGTACTGTTATGATATCGTGAGTTCAAGTGCCACACTTAAGCCCTTCGTTCTGGTCTCATCTTATTTTCAGAAAGAGCCTCGAACGAAGCCAGTTTTCTGTCGGCGTTTTCTTGCAGGCCTTTTGTTAAATAATGCCGCATTCAGATTCACGGTGACTGCAAACATTAGCCTGGCTTACCACGATTATGTCCACCTCTCCATAGCTGGATCTGCCTCGCTCACAGAGATCCTCTGCCCTCCCATGAAAGATAACTTATCTCCCATGAAGTACCACTCGCTCTTCTCGTTCACCGTCTCTCGTAGACTCACACCTCAACCATCGTAAACCAGCCACAGAATCCTGATTATATGTCACGCCTATTATATATATATATATATATATATATATATATATATATATATATATATATATATATATATATATATATATGCTACCACTCACCCCTCTCACAAACCACCACTCACCCCCTCTCACAAACCACCGCCCACAAACCATCACACTCACCCCCTTTTGTGAACCAACTGTATTCCGCACCACACGCATTACCTCCGCATACCGTCATTTTCATTTTTCACAGCGTTGTTTTCCACCGGTCTTTAAACTCGTTAACATTCATGGACTGTGTGTAATTAACTTAAGGGAATATGAAGCCTGACGTAAACTCGGGTCATGTTTACCACCGTCCTACACCACGCAGGCGAGAGCTGTTCTGGGCGTATTTGTATCAACGTCGTCTGCTGTTGCGGAAGGGGGAATCTGCCTCATGTCTGTGGTGGTGTGTGTTTCTCTCTCTCTCTCTCTCTCTCTCTCTCTCTCTCTCTCTCTCTCTCTCTCTCTCTCTCTCTCTCTCTCTCTCTCTCTCTCTCTCTCTGCCGACCGGCGGCTACAGTTGTGAGCAGCGAGGGATCTTTTTATGCGTCCCCTTTCACCGTGTGAGACTTCGGGAGATGATCTGTACACTGCGTATACAAGGCAGTCTCACGAAGGTCGGACTCAGAACAGCATTCACTGTGGACATTTTAGTTCCACAAGCGTTCAGACGGCACGATCATGGATTGGCATAAATATACTCATGAGCAGAACCCAATTTCATGTTATGAGATTGAAGTTCATTACATAGATTTCTGCATTGGTCTGAGTATAGTCTCTGCCAGGAGCAAAGTTACTTGTTTAAGATTATCGTATGTGCACCAGGCCACTAGGTACACCAAGCACCAGGTCACTAGGTACTAAGTACACCAGGCACTAAGTACACCAGGTACCAGGTCACTAGATACTAGGTACACCAGGCACCAGGTCACTAGGCACTAAGTACACCAGGTCACTAGGTACTAAGTACACCAGGTACCAGATCACTAGGAACCAGGTACACCAGGCAGCAGCGAGCGCCGCCGTCAGCACCGCAAGAACGAAGTCCATCCCACTATCTCGGTGACCCTCCTCCACCCAGATCTACTCTGACACATCTCCAAGCTTACTCTGCCGACCCTCCACGTCCGCCACCATAGGAGCCACCATCTACCACCTGATCCTTGCTGACGACCCTCTCTCTCTCTCTCTCTCTCTCTCTCTCTCTCTCTCTCTCTCTCTCTCTCTCTCTCTCTCTCTCTCTCTCTCTCTCTCTCTCCCGGGGTCCATAACCCCCAAGTCTTTAACTGACGACCTGACCGCCTCCCAGTACTCTCATCTCTTTGGGTGTCTTCCCAACGATGCTAAGTCGTGAGTCTCAGCCAACTCCTTGTCCCTCTCCATCCACGTCTCACCCGACAACGCAACGTCTCTAGGCTTCTGTCAGCGTCTCTACTGCCACCAAACATCTCATCCAATAACCCAGCGTCTCCTGGTTTCTAGTCGGTGTCAACCGCCATGCATCTCACTCAACAATCCAACGTCAATCTAGGCATATGTCTGCCAGTCTGTATCTCTCCACCATGACCACCACCACCACCACCCATCCCTTAACATCAAACCCCCAACCTGTCCAACCCTCTGCTGGTAGACCCCCCTCTTCTCCCACACCCCAACAACCCAACCAACAACCGAGCCTAAGTGCCAGGGGCCGTCCGTCCTCCTCACCCACCCACACCCTTGCTGCCCATGTCTCACCCAGCCACCCCTCCCCTCCCCTCCCCACCTCCTTCCCCTCCTCCGCCAATGACCCTATCCCTCCTGTATCCTGTCAGCCACGCTCCCCTCGCTGCTGCTGCGGAAGTATCACCTCATAAATATGAGTGATGACGCCTGGTCCCATAAATTACTTATCTCTTGCGGGTTTAAAGAGGATCTCATTAACCTCATTGGGTATTCGTCCATGGCAAAACTTATATATGTTTGGCTGCGTTTGTTGTCCTGCTTGGCGATAATTTCCCCCCCCCCAGTCTTCCGTTAACGTGAAGCCATCCGCTTTGAACGGCAAGACATTTGTTTCTAAGATGGGTCAACGGGTCTTCGGCCGAGCTGGTGTGGGTGGCGATCTCAATGTGTGTGTGTGTGTGTGTGTGGCCTCGTGTACCCGTGGATGCGTGCCCACAAGTGCGTCTGGATCTGCGTGTCTTCCGTGTGTTTTGAAACGGGGTAGAGAGGGATGTGTTTCCTCAGCTCTGTATGAGTGAATGATTCCGAGTCTTTCAAGTCGGCTAATGTTGTGTTACAGTGTTAGATAAGCCTGTGCATACATGGAAATGAACAGCTAGATATATAAGCCCTAATCCCGCAAGCGGTCTGATAGACGAGTTAAAACTTTAAATGCAAAAAATAAGTCGAGAACACATCCACAACAGCAGTCTGTACCATCATTCGAAGGCTGTACGTATAAATACAAGAATATTGTTCGCTTTTTTTTCTTTTTCGCTGCTTCTGTGCAGTGCTTACCTGGTTTTAGGTCACCAGAGATTATCACACCCACGTCTTTTTCCTCATTTACCTTTTGCAGTTCAACAAAATTCATACTGGTAGCTTAAGTTTTCGTTTTTACTGCCCATACGTAAAACTTGGCACTTACCGATACAAAATTTCAGTTTGCCACCTCTGAGCCCACAGTCCATCAGTTCGTCTATGTCAGTTTGAAACCGTATACACGTCCAAGTTCATTTGTGGATTCATTTCGCAGCTCTGTATCGTCAGCGCAATCTGATATCTTGCAACGGAGCCCATAATCAACATCATTGATATATATGAGAAAGAGAACCGGTCCCAAGACTGATCCCTGTGGCACTCCACTTGTTACGTCTGACCATTCTGAGGCCTGATGATTCATCACAACTCATTCTTTGGAAAGTCGTACCTTAGGGATCCGTCTGAAATACATTAACCACGTACACAACCACGTTATATACATATATATATATATATATATATATATATATATATATATATATATATATATATATATATATATATATATTGATGCTATTTCATGTGTGGCGGGGTGGCGACGGGAATGGATGAAGGCAGCAAGTATTAATATGTACATGTGTATATATGTATAATGTCTGTGTATGTATATGTATGTATACGTTGAATTGTATATGCATGTGTGGGCGTTTATGTATAAACACGTGTCGGTGGGTGGGTTGGGCCATTTTCCATGCGCTACCTCGCTAACGCGGGAGACGACGATTAATTATGATAAAAAATAGTGATCACAATTCAGTATAGGAGTTCAGATAACTTTATTCAACGTGTAATTTTTCTATACATGCAGCACGAAAGGTTTCGCCGAGACAATCCGCCTCATCAGATGCAAACAATTCATCATTCTTTTTTTTTTTTTAATCCCAAATTTATGAATTGTTTGCACCTGATGAGGTGGACTGTCCTGGTGAAGCATGTCGTGCATGTATAGAAAGATTACACGTACGTTAAATAATATCATCTGAACTGCGATTTCGCCTTTATATATATATATATATATATATATATATATATATATATATATATATATATATATATATATATATATATATATATACATATATATATATACATATATATATATATATATATATATATATATATATATATATATATATATATATATATATATACATACATATCTTATCCCTGGGGATAGGGGAGAAAGAATACTTCCCACGTATTCCCTGCGTGTCGTAGAAGGCGACTAAAAGGGGAGGGAGCGGGGGGCTGGAAATCCTCCCCTCTTGTTTTTTTTTAATTTTCCAAAAGAAGGAACAGAGAAGGGGGCCAGGTGAGGATATTCCCTCAGAGGCCCAGTCCTCTGTTTTTAACGCTACCTTGCTAACGCGGGAAATGGCGAATAGTTTAAAAGAAGAAAAAGAAAGATATATAGCCTAGCTGAGCCAGGTACCCATTACTATCGGCCAACCCCTGGGGTGGATGAATAGCTGGGATGACTGTGGACCGATTGCCGTAACCAGGATTCGAACCTATGCGCTCGACCCTGGGCGGTCCTAGAATGCGTCACGGTCTCGAACGCTAACCGCTACACCACTGGAGTCCATGTTACCAATATCACCGGAGGGTTATAGCCACGGCCGTGAAGTGTACGAAACTGCAGTGGCTTTCTTGTTTCACTCTTTTGACCCATGTTATCATTATTCTTTTTTTTCCTGTCTGACCCATCCACAAACACACAAGTCTCTCCACCACACACACATAACAGTTGAGGTACCGTAACTCACACGTCTCGTTCTTCGTAACATTGATTCTCTTCCCTTGCGGTGAGCACTACGAGCTACTAATGCCTGTTTGGCAAAACCATGTCGCCAGGACAAGAGCGTAAGGACAGTAATTCTCGTCTGCTTCCTTGCGCTACCTTGCTAACGCGGGAGACGGCGGTTAAGTAGAATAAAAAAAAAAAAAAATTATATATATATACGATTGTCCTTGTCCTTTAACTGTGGCAAATGGCGATAACTAACTGCAAGAAACATGCCAGCAACAGGGATTCGAGCTACTGGTATCATTACGGAGTGATACATCGTCCCTGTATCATAAAAAACGAAAGGTGCAGGCAGGCTGACAGAAAACGAGATGTTGAAAGAGAGAGAGAAAAAAAAATGGTATGTTAAAAAAAAAAGAAAAAAAAAAAGGTGCAATAAACGGAGGGACAGAAACTGGGGTGGGGTTGGCTAGCTTGCATGTGAACACATTCCCGGGGTCAGGGTCGAACTGGAGCAGCTGGATGGTCGTTTTTCGAACCGCCGCTTGCTAAACCCATCCACCCTCACCCCCTTGCCTGCATTCCCTCATGCTAGCTACTCCCTCCCTCATGCTGGCTATATACTCTCACTCCCTCATGAAGGTTACTCCCCCTCCCTTATGCTGACTAAACTCCTTCCTCATGCTGGCTATACTCTCCCTCCTTCATGCTGACTACACTCCCTCCCTCATGCTGACGCTACTCCTTCCCTTGTGCTGACTACACCTCCTCCCTCATGCTGGCTATATTCTCCCTCCTTCATGCTGACGTTACTCTCTCCCTCATGCTGACCACACCTCCTCCCTCATGCTGGCCATACACTCCCTCCCTCATGCTGACTACTCCAACTCCCTCATGCTGACCATACTCTCCCTCCCTTATACTGACGACTCCATCTCCATAAACCCCCCCTCCCTTCTCCCTGACACCAACACCTCCGCCCCCATGGAACAGCCCGCCCTCTAGCCACACCGTCTCTTCTAATGGCGAGGCGGGACCCCGCCACACCATCACACCCTTGGCACTGCCGACCATATATACACTGTAGCGTCGGGTCAGTCCCCCTGGGAAAACCGAACGCCGCTAATGCGCTACGCCGATCATCCAGGCGATCCTGGAACAGCTTTGAACGTACGAGAAAAGCCTGACGAACAGCGACCAAGGGGAGGGGGATCTCTTTACGGGGGAGAGGAGGGGGAATGAATTGTGATGGTCAAGCTTGAACCGTCGCGTTGTCTGATGCGCTCAGTATTCACAGACTCGTACACCGTAATTATTTTCTGATTTAATGGCGGACCTTCCCCAAACGGCATAAAACGCCAGACGAGCGCATAATCTGTGGGCGGAGGGAAAGGCCGGACAGTCAAACTGTAGGACGATCCCGCAGTGTAGGGGTGAGATTACCAACCTTAATGACTGCACATGCACGCCCTGTTTTATGACAATAGGTCCAAAAAGAATACCCACACACACACACACACACACACACACACACCTTTCCGTAGCCCCAATGTTTAACGGTGAATATATTTTCTTTACGTATTCTCGCCATTTGGCAGCCGTGAAATCAATAAATCGTTAACTGTTATCGTAACTGTTATTCTCTCTCTCTCTCTCTCTCTCTCTCTCTCTCTCTCTGGATCTCTACGTGCGAGAGAGAGAGAGAGAGAGAGAGAGAGAGAGAGAGAGAGAGAGAGAGAGAGAGAGAGAGAGAGAGAGAGAGGGAAAATTAGGAGTTTAGGAGTCGTGCCTCACGGCAGCGCCGCCTGAGGGACCTCATCTTAAGGCGAATGATAACAACAAGAGACAGAGTGTCTGCTGGGCAAACGTCAAGAACTCAACCAACATCCGGGGACGTCTGTGGAGACGGAAACAGAAGGATGACACCGTGAACGCGGCGAACCCTCGAGCTTAAGAAGCTGTAAGACAGCGGAGAAAAAGTACAAAATACGTCCTGGCAAATATGCAGAACAGATGATTACACACACACACACACACACACACACACACACACACACACACACACACACACACACACACACAGCCTTGAAAGGGTGGCACGTAATTTAAACATGGCCACCGTGTCTTGTATATATTAGTATTTTGCTGGGAACCACAGTGGCCGCATATCACTTCAGAGGGAGGGAGGGAGGCTGCCTCCCTCAGGCTAAATACATTACTGAGTCGCCGTTGCTGCTGTTCCGTCATGAAGTAAGCGATTCACATTAATCATTATACAATATGCCTCCAGACTCGTCTTAATTATGCAAGCCTAATTATTCAACAAACACTTTTCAATCTCGGTTGACAAGGGAATGGATGGCATCGTAGTTCATTAAAGATTATGATGAATGATGAGTTCAAACGATGGACGGGATGAGGAACAGAGAGAGGCCTGCCTTCGTAGGTTAAGGTAGTGTGAGGGTAGGATGGAAGAATTGAGGGTACGTACTACTGCAGGTCGGGGAAGGTTGGGGTAAGAGGAGGAGGAGCAGGAGGAGGAGGAGGAGGAGGAGGAGGAGGAGGAGGAGGAGGAGGAGGAGGAAGAGGAGGAGGAGGAATAGTAGGCTGAGGGACGGGTGGCTTCAGGTTAAGGGAGATTCACTTCGGAGTTTACCTGACGTAGGCTTCGGAGGTCCTCCTCTTCCCCTTACAATCGCTGACTGGGTCCAAAAAACTGCTGAGTTGAGGACGTTGGGTTGACGGGGCTGTTGGAAGCCGCGGTCCACAGGGCCACACCATGGGATGGCCTGGTCCAATCACACAGCAAGGTGACAAATGAGACATGAGCTCGCTCATCAGCTACTTAGATTCCAAACGTTGTTGTCTTCCTCGGGAGAATACGATCCCTTATGGAGACAACTGTGGCGACGTTCAGAATCGAATCCGGATGAGCAGCTCGTGTCTCATTTGCTCCCTTTTACCCCATCTGTCAGAATAAAACAACCTTCGCTGGTCTGACGCATCTTGCAAATGTCTTCTTCAAAGCCGTCTTAAATCTACGATGTCCCCTTGAGAACGTGATGAGTACCTACTTTTGGCCCCGGATGCTCGAGATGTTTTCTCGTTCTATGATAATTTCATTCTTTCTTTTTTTTATCTCAGTAGCAAAATTTTACAGCCTGTTCCACGCCCGGATTCTACATATAAGTGGTAGGTCTGGCGGGACCCTGCCCTCTCAAATGATCCAAATGCACGCACTCAGGCACAAGTTAGGTGCTAACTAATGAAATATGAACGTACGTTGAATGTCAGCCAATGAACGATGAACACGGGTTAAAGTAAGAGGTGCCGGTCGCTGTAGTTGCTTGCTGATGAACTGGCAAAGTCTTACAAAATATGTTGATGACATTTCGAAAATAAACCAGACGTTTATATGATTGTGGAAGGCCGTGGTAAGCTGGGGCAAAACGTTCACTTTGCAATTACTGGTCATTTGCCACAGAGATCTACCTCACTGATGGTTTTTAAGCTCAGTTAATTGGTATTCATAAAGAAGTAATGAACACGCTGTCACATTTTGTGAGGTCGAAAGAGACGGCAACTGAAACGAGGCTTCATACGGAAGCCGAAGAGCGAAAACATGATGTGTTTGATTTTGCTTTTTACTTTCCTCTCGTCGTAAAATCTTATTTCATTCTTGTATATTTTCATCAAATTTAATTTTCCAAAAGAAGGAACAGAGAAGGGGGCCAGGTGAAGATATTCCCTAGTCCTCTGTTCTTAACGCTAACTCGCAAATGCGGGAAATGGCGAATAGTATGAAAGCAAGAAATGAAATTTGTGAGAGAATCTTCGGATACACCAGCATCAACTGTCGTCCAGCTGACTGACATCCGACACCCATCGGTCGGGGGTCGAGACTGATCCACATTTAGATACACAAAGTTCTGGCTCCGGAGTGCTGCTTCAACAGACCTGTTTCTTACGTTGGGAGGCTCTCGTCATGCGTGATCCCTCCTCATCCAGAGCCAAGCTGCCATGCAACGTAATGCGAGGCACACGTCATCCTTTTTTTCTTCTCCCACCTTCTGAATGATCACATATTTGCCTCTCTTTTCTACAATTTCTCAGCTAGCCCACGTACGCACACCGTTCCCTTTGCTGAATATCTTTTTGCCCCATAATTCCAATGTTGATTTATAAGTCATTCTTGCGCATCGTAACTTCGTTATTTCTACCACATTAGAACGAATAATTAATTCCTTTACCATTCACGTACATGCAGGCCAGAGTAAGTATATTTCTTCTTTGGAATTACGGGAGGAAACGGAGCCAGGTGCAAAAGCCGAGATGATTGGTCGGCGTCACCCGCCGAGCGGCGACAAAGCGCGTTGCCCATTGGCAGCCGCCGAAAAGCACGTCGCTCATTGGTAAATGCTGCACCGAACAGAATGATGGATAGCTCGCTCGTGATGATCTTAAGGTCGAGAGAATAAGGTAAAAAAAAAAAAATATATATGCCAACGGGTCTCTTGTTTTTTAGTCCCTCCCTCCCGCACCGACTACGTGGTATAAATCTAATTTTTTTTTAATCTTTTTTTTTTTTGTTTCGCTGCAGATGAGATGCTTGGAACCCGAGGTGAGGTGGAGTTATCAAGTGGTAATGACAGTGGTGTCCGCAAAACCCGTAATTCAGTTATACCCAGATCACGGAGTGATTCGCCCTTCTCCTCCTCCTCCTCCTCCTCCCCATCTTACCCACAAGATGCCACTCTGCTCTGGCTGGTCGCGATATAAACGGAATGTTTTGCTCCTCGAGGTAAAGGAAGTCTAGGTCTGAAATCACTTGGCAACTGGTCTCAAGATACTGTTTACTCTATATGGGTCGTCTTCTCCCCCCCCCCCCCCAACCAAGGACCGACAGCATGAAGGATCTAGACTCTTAAGTGAACCGAAAACTTTAAACATCAGATCCCCATTAGTGTATCTACTGGCCGAGTGGGACCTGAGAGGGGCGTTCTCTCTTCCCCGGGAACGTCCCCCAGCCTATGTTCTTCGTGAGGATTGATAAACTCGTTAGTCCATCAAGGTTTCAGCTGTCCAACGAAACCATAGGGTTGGTGACGGCAGCGATGTCAGGTGTATGTCTGGGAGGCAGGCACCTGCAAGGTCTTAGGGAGGGAGCGGAGGTGGGAGGGGTTAGATCTCGAACTTGTTTATCTTCCGTTCCGTTCCGTTCCGTCCCGCTCCGTTCCGTTCCGTTCCGTTCCGTTCGGGAAGCGGGCCTGAGACTGACGTCCGAGATCGTAATATTTTTAATGATGACGTACTCGAGTGATTATACCTGCTGATACGCTCCTGACAGACATAACAGGTGGGGGTCGCTGAGTGCTTAAACTCTGGCGTTGGAGACTGACTGATGAAGTGAACGGGTGGCGAGAGCTTGACTGATGACGTCATGCTATATCAAACACTGAGCCTTGGCTACCTTAACTGATGACGTGATGGCGTTGGGGGGGCTTAGGATTTTAGTGCCTGATTGATGACGTGTTTGGTGTAGTGAACACACGAGGCTCTGTTGCCTACTCTGAGGACGTGATATGGTAAAACCTAAAGGCTTCGCTGCAAGACTGGTGACGTGAAGGAGTAACTGGGTGCTTATCGAGGCTTTTGCCGTCCTCCTGAAGAAGTGCTCAACTTGTAAGAGCTTTAAAAAAAAAAAAGAGGGGGGTGGGGTACGCCGAATGGGTGATGACGTGTGTGTGTGTGTGTGTGTGTGTGAGTACGTACTAACACTATGCTTAATGACTCGACATGCGCAGCTGCTTCGTGTTTCCCAGGGTTGTTTGTTGGGTGGGTTGACAACGCGAGTCCAAGGTGAGCGTGTAAGTGGCGTCGGTCACCGGCGCCCGTGATTGGCTCACAGAGCAAAATCACGCCCCGGTTATCGACGGCGTATGATATCAGCGAGCGTCAACTTTGTCCTTATTGGCTGTCGATTGGCCTTCTGTGGTAAGAGTCAAATGTAAACTGTAGAGGGCTGATATGCGCGGGGGAATTATCATGACGTGTGGAAAAAAAATAATGAGGTGGGCTGATGTTTCGAAATTGGCAAATGAGGCTGAAGGCAGTAATTTACATTATAAGATCGTACACACCGTATCAGTTGAGTGTATATATATATATATATATATATATATATATATATATATATATATATATATATATATATATATATGAAGGTGAACTCGCAATTCAGTAGTTCATATAGTTCTGTTCAACATGTTATCTTTTATACGTGTTTAACATAATCATATTCAACATGTAATTTTCATACGTGTTAAATATAATTATATGAACTCCTACTGAAGTGCAATTTCACCTTCATCACTATCATCAAGGACTAGTGTGATCAACCTATATATATATATATATATATATATATATATATATATATATATATATATATATATATATATATATATATATATATATACTCAAATGGCGTGACTTCACCAACCACCTCCCAGCGACGGAGTCCCGGCAAATCAGAGAAGCTCTTTCAAAGGGCTTTAGTACCTTCTTCAAGTGCGTTCTGGAAGCCAATCACAGGCTTTCTTTCAAGCAGACGCGGAGGCTGGGGCGGTTCCAAGAGCGTCGCCGCTCCAGATTAATAGCTAAGGAGACTAGTGCCTTGTGAAGTGAGTGAGCTCCAGCATGCTTTAAAGGATGTCGCGTGAACAGCCCGGTACTGATGTCAACCCTACAGATACAGGTTGTGATTCTATTCCCCCCACACTCCCCCTTTTTTTTCTCCCTCACTCACTCACCTCGTGTCTTATTCATTAGTCTGTGTGCCGTCTTGTGTTGGATCATCAAAGCCAAGTGTAATGAAAGTAGTAACGACCCCATATTCAGAAATCAAGTTGCGGGTGGCGGGAGAGAGATTTTTTTTTTAATTCATTCGAATTTTGCGATTACTTTAACGTTTTTTTTTTTTTTTTTTGGTTTTGTTCGTACGCCCGTTTGTTCTAAGGCTCAGAAAACCGTTGCCTACGCTTTAAACATTCTGTTCATTTGCTGCGTCGAGCTTCTGCAATACGCGTGCATCCGCACGCGTGATCATGGGACATTAAGTGAAGCAAACTGTATTTACCGTATACCTTCCGAAATATCTTATGACTTCTGATGGCACAGTGATGGCGTTTACCTCAGCCCTTCCTCAAGAGTAGATAATCGCGCATGCGTACTTCAAACCTTCGCTCGGGCAAAGAGGGACAACTGTTATCAATGTCCATTTGGAGAACAGAGTCGACACAGCCGGGTTCCGCCTGCAGTGCGGGACGAGTGAACTTCACTGCACAGAGACCGAAAGTGAACCTAACTGACGGGGTTTATTCATTCTGTACAACGTAACTAACTAACATTCACTACAGATCGTCTCCCCAGTGAGCATATGAAGTGTTATATCCATATCCTCCAAGAGTGAATTACCATGTGACTTAACTGAACATAACACATTATTTTGTCACTGGTAAAAATAAGTTTAAGAAAAGGTTATTTAAATAGAACGTAGATGCTCTTTCTTTTTTTTGCCTGACAGGGCACTCAGAGCACACGGTGATATCAACTGCTTGCATACGACGGTACGATTCTTGAGCATATATGGTAAAAACCCTTTGGGTATGACGATCTTGCCTTCGATCTCACACTCAAACTGTTCGGTCGGTGTAAAGGCCAGGCCACCGCAAACCTTTTAGGGTCGTCTTCGTGCTTAAGGGTCTAAGCATCGGGATGGCAAGACGTCGAGCGCCTCACCTCCGCTCATCATTCAGTTACTTAAACTATTTCTGATTACCTTTCAGGGAAGACAGGCACGGACATCACTGGTTAAAGGTGATACATCCCTCGTGTCTAGCTTATTCCGACGCTATCACGAACGTCTCGTCGAACACCCCCTCTCCTTCGCCGTCAGGAGAGTGAAGTCCTTTGACACACGCAGTACTCGTCCTTCAGTCGTGACCGTGAGCGATGCACAGTCCACTGGGGCAAGACAACAGTATCGTCCTCCCTCTCTCGCAACTTCTGTTTCCGAGGGTCTTGATGAGTTCGTTCCTCGGGTGCTCTTAGTTTCTTGTTGAGGCCGGAGAGAGAGAGGGGCCAGCCTTTGTTCCGACGGACTTGAGCAAGTGCGTTTACATCTGTATAAGCTTGTTGTGTTCTTACGTGTGCCTCTGTCCCGATGCACCACTCGCGTGTTGTGCTAAGCTGTGCGAGTTCCGTTCTTGTGTTTCCATCACAGTGCAATTTTCGCAGGCTCTCCCTCTCTTGTCCTGAGCTTAGTAAGCTCTCGAGTGCCTTAATTCCGATGCGCCTTTCGTTTGCTTTTCCTCAAAGCTTAGCGTGTCGTTCCGCGTCCCTCTGTTCCAATGCACTCCACACAAGTTCGTTCCTTTGTGAACATACACACCCAAGCCTTCGCCTCTTCCTTCACGCGTCAGCCATGAGAGACGGGTTTTAAACATTCCCCAGGAACTCAAACCACCTAATCTGTACCCGCCATAACGGTGTAAATGCCTCGTATAGAGTTTGATATACGTCGTTATGTCACATTTTATGGCCATTAAATAGCCTGACGGGCATACTGAATACATGATTTTGTAAATTTATTAAATGGAGTATTCGTAGAACATGGACTAAATAGTGCTTTTGGAGGGGATGATGACTTATGCTGATAATTATCATCCCTTTTAGAAATATAAAAATAAGAGTCGTATTACAGAATTGAAATTATATACAAACTAAACGACAGGATAATATGAATGATCACTACCAACGTAAACGTATACATAAACATTTTGAAAGTCGAAAACTTTATAATATATATATATATATATATATATATATATATATATATATATATATATATGTGTGTGTGTGTGTGTGTGTGTGTGTGTGTGTGTGTGACCGCACTCCGGCTTTTAGTGGTTATACTGTGAGTGACAACCCGCCTTTGACTTGACTGAGCGTATATACCACAGTCTATAGACCGGGTGAAGTTCAGTCTCTTCGAGGGCCTTATTTCGCTCTAATGAGAGTCTATCATTTCCCCTGCTCCTGCGTGGAGTGCAGCGGCCTCCAACCTGCAGGAGCCTCGGCAAAAGGAAGGGTCTCGGGGTTTGTATTACTTGTATCCACACTGGTGGCGTGGAGGAAATATTCTTACGTCTGGCAAGAAAGATGAAATACGATACCTCAAGCTTTCCTAGTCTATCGCAGCACCTCGCCCGGGTGACGAAAGCTTCGTGGATCATGTTCCATTATTTTCTGCCAGCTGTAAGTATATATATATATACATATATATATATATATATATATATATATATATATATATATATATATATATATATATATATATATAAAAGCAGACAGTATGCATTATGTACATGTGTATATATGTCTATGTCTGTGTGTGTATATATATATATGTATACATTGAGATGTATAGGTATATATATTTGCGTGTGCGGACGTGTATGTATATACATATGTATGTGGGTGGGTTATGGCCATTCTTTCGTCTGTTTCCTTGCGCTACCTCGCTAACGCGGGAGACAGCGACAAAGCAAAATATAATATAATATAATATATATATATATATATATATATATATATATATATATATATATATATATATATATATATATATATATATATCCAAGCACTAAGAGAAAAATATACAGTGAATTAATCCCATAAGATTTACCCGTGACGTAAGTTAGTCTAAGTAATGCCAAGATATTAGTCAGGCGGGGTAATCTGGAGGTAACTAGGGTAGCTTGTAAATCTCGGCCCCTGGGGTAATCTGCTTAAGGATAGCTCTCATCTGTCTGCTGGTGATGCCAAGTTATTTCCTAACCCATGGCAGCAGCAGCGGCGAGGGAGGGAGGGAGGGAGGAGGAGGAACCGACCTGCTGCCAGCCAGCCAGGCCCAACACTGGCATCTTGCTGCCTTCATGAAAAAGCATAATTTTCATTTTCTTTATCATTAATTTGTGATTTGTTATATTCATATGCACTGAGGGAGGGGGGAGTCTTCTGGGGTTGGGTTGGGTTGGGGGGAGAGGGGTGTTTCTCTACACCCCCGTAGTGCGGGCTGGGCCCAGCCTCCGAGGAGATATCTTCGGTGCGGCTTCTTCAGTTCTTTGAGAAAGTGGTGATACAGGAGGGGAGGATTTCTCGTCCCCACTCCCTCCTCCTCCTCCTCTTCTTCTTCTTAAGTCTCCTTCTCCGACACGGAGGAGGAAATTACCCCCCCCCCTTACCATCCTCCTGTCATATTCCTATTCACCTAAAGTACTTTTGGCGGGAAACGGATTTGCACTCGTGACTCTCCCTTAAAGCCATTATCAATTCCAGATGTGTATGAAACGATTTTATATTCAGGTCTCATGAGAACGTTCTTTTGCAGTAAGACCTGCCCTGTTCCATTCCTGCTGAACGAGGTTAGCCCTTATTGCCAGACCTCTCACTGTGTCTGCTGATGTGCCATGAGCCATTCCTCAAACCCGCTTCGGTGTTATGCTTCAACGAAGAACGACAATAGGACTGAAAAATATTAGACTTAAAACATCCTCATGCGTTTTGATCAAATGAAAGTTATGTTTCCGGCATACGTGGTAGTAACCAGAACCATAACGCACAAGAACCATAAACGTAGAAGTCAATGATGAATAGTTAATGGTGTCAGAGCGCGCGCGCACGTACGTGTGTGTGTGTGTGTGTGTGTACGTGTGTGTGTGTGTGTGTGTGTGTGTGTGTGTGTGTGTGTGTGTGTGTGTCTATTTGTGTTGGTATACCTCTAGCTTTTACAACATCAGAGTAAGGCGTTGAGCTAACGAGTCGTCGTACAGGTGTAATGTAAGAACATAAACCATCATGTAAAACTCGATCATGCACTGCTAATGATGTTAAAGCGAGTGCGTCTAGATTCTACAACATAAGAGCAGTGGACTGCGGGAAGAGACACACACACACACAAACTCTACATTACAACTCGAAACCTGGCCTTCCAGCATATCGAAGTTACCATACACGGTGGCGTGAGGGTATTATCATCGTGGTGGCTTGTGTAACACAGGTGAGGAAGACTCTAACATTGCCCTACGAATGATAACAGTGACAATCCACAAGAGACAGAACGCCACATGGGTTATATATCCATGAGGAGGCAGCTGCGGGGCGCGGGGGTGTTAACAGAATGCGAGCGCGGCGGTCAACTCAAAATGGGAGACAACAAAGTCATGCCCCTCCTCCCTTCTTCTTCCCCCCCTAGTAAACCTGAGCCAGCCCGCCCCTCTGCCACCGAAGTCAGGTAAGCTCAGAGCCGTGCATGAAGCTGATAATGTAATGTTGATGGACATGTCCTGTAGCGATTAATTATAACCTTAAAATGTGTTAGGGTGAGGTCGGTATATATGGCCCAAGGGCAATTCCCCGGAGGCACAGAAAACGGGTTTTCGAAGGTCTGAGCAAGGCGGGCCCACTCGCTGGCCTGGCCAGACGGGGGGAGAGACTTGGTTGATTCAACGCGATATGTGGGTCTACACAACATGTTTAAAGTAACCCGCTCACTCTGTGGAAACTTACTGGTTTGCTGTCTGGCTTGTGAAAATGTGCGTATGCCTGAGGTTCAATTGAAAATGTGCGTATACCTGAGGTTCGCAGGCAAATGTGCGTATACCTGAGGTTTGCATGAGAATGTGCGTATACCTGAGGTTTGCATGAAAATGTGCGTATACCTGAGGTTTATATGAACATGTGCGTATACCTGAGATTTGCATGAAAATGTGCGTATACCTGAAGTTTATATG